>NC_142243.1:62759649-62912521 GCF_052056855.1 Sturnus vulgaris | reverse complement strand
TAACTTGGAAGTGTTTTAATTGAATGGATGCCAGAAAGCAAGCCTGCATAGAAATGCAATCTATTACAATGCAATCCACCAGTCAGTACTCCAAGGGTGGCATATAATCCTTGATCTGGGAAGTTTATTTTCGCTTAAACTTTTAGTGTCTTTGATGGATTCAGTTTCTTCTAAGCTTGTACATTTCCATGGTTCTTTCTTGACTTGTTCTTAAATGACTTCAGAATCTACTTATGCACCAGTGAAGTCAATTGAGTTGATCTGCTGACCTGCCTTTGGCTGGATCATGCCAGAACTATGACATGTTTAGAGCAAAATTTGGATCCAGATCTGAAACTGATGGAAGAGAAAGAGCAATGCCAAAATAAGGTTTGACTTTGACTGATGTTTAATTTTTCTTTCAACATTAGTAACCCCAGCTTGGTCTTTTGAGTGCCATCACAAATTCAGCTCCAAATATTGTGGGGCTGAAAGGCAAGGGAATATTTCCAGCTGCAGAAGAACTTTCAACCAGATACCTTCTTCTTGCATTAGTCATCAGTCACTGTGGAAATTATTAGTCTGTGTGCTGGTAGTCATTATGTAGACACTAGTCTATTAAAGAGTTTTGTTTGTGATGGAAAAAATACATGAGATTTAAAAGTAATAGAAAAAAAAGGGCTGAAAAAATTAACTGAAACTATATTGTCCCTTACAATATCTTGTCTTACGCTTTGCAGATAGTAACAGAAAATACACCTGAAATCACAGAAGTCTGTGTCAAACATGTCTCCTTTTTATGAAATATGAATATAAGTTCTTGTTAAATTCTCCCATTAAACATGATGTATCTAAGACAGCCACAGGACTCTCAAAATGGAAGATTGCTTGTAGTGGTAAACCATGTATTAGACCATCAGCAGTAAATATGAGGCATGCTGCAAGCCAAAGACTTCCTGGGACCAGTGATCAGGACCAAAAGTTAATGACTGCTGCTAATGTCACCAATGCATACTGGTACTTAGGATCCCTCCAAAGACTGTTCATATCAGAGCAATGATTTCAGTTCTCCCAGGGTCATATGATCAGCTTCCTCAGTTTTATTTCCACTCTCTGGGGTGAAAAAAGTGCCTGAGAAAAAAGGAAAATAGAAATATTTATAGCTTTGTGTTGTGTGTTTCTCTCTTAAGAAACTGCAGGGTTCCTGGCTGCTGTAGTGGATCAGAAGTGTGCAGTAACTGCTTTCTATTTATAGTCCTCCTTTGAAACTGGGATTAGATTGACAAGAAGTCAAGCATTTGACAAGGACAATGCAGTTCATAAGAAACCTACGTGATGGCATAGGGTCACTTCTACTGCAGCTGGGTTATAATGTAATTCAGAAGAAAGGTCATTTTTATCTCTGTTGGCTTGCATTTTGAGAGAGAGGTTCCAAGGAAGAAGAAGAATTCCAGGCAAGTTCACTCTGACCATACCATGCACAAGAGACTCCACTAATACTTAATGTGAATGTCCTTCTTTGGTGTGGATTCTCTGCACTGGTGTTTTGAGTGCAAACCAGGCACTCCCCAGGTTTCCCAGGTTTGTCCATGTGGACTGGGATGGAATATTGGCCTGGTGCATGTGTTTGACCATTTATTCACTGTGGTGCCTGAAAACTACTTTGCTTTAAGGTGTGTAATATAACTATGGAGCTCCGGGGAGAGATTTGATTCTTTCCCAGTTAGGTGCCATGTTTTGGATCTCTGCCAATGATTAGAATAGAGGAGCCTACCACTTTCTATTGACTTTATAGGTCTGGGCAGTGGGACTCCTGCAACTTCACATATGTTATTAGAGCCACACAAATTCTCTTGGATGCTCTGTGAAGATAACTGGTGATATCCCTGGTTAAATACTCTTCCAAAAGTATTTCTTATATGAGGGAAAAAAAAAGTGGCCACTCAACACTGATCATGCTTGCCTGCTTTCACATCATGCATGTAAACTGATATGGCTACTGCAAAGCATGAACTACTATTATTTAACTGAAAATCATGGCCAAAAAGTAGAGTAATAGAGTCCTAGGGTGATATATATGTGTGTGTGCATGTGTATGTGCAACAATCTCACAGTTATGAATACTGGAGAATTATGACATAAACCAAGATAATCCATTAATGAAACCTAGCTCTAAGGGGATGGAAATTTGTACCAAAACCCCCTAAAATAATAAATTAATTATTTGTTTGCCTATCATAACTATTTTTAAATAGAAGTCTGCAGAAGTAATTTTCTACTCAACAAATACATAAGCAATAGTACCAGAGTGGCATAGCACAATGACACTAAAAAAAATTTCATTTTTCTTGGGAATGTTTATTGGTGATTAAAAGATGAGAACTACTTAGTCATAGTCTTTGGGAATTAGTCTTTATGAATTATGAGGATGTCATAGATCAGTAAACTTTGCTGCATGGAAACAAAAGCACACAGTATATTTGGCAGTAATTAGTCATAATTTTCTTGATTTTGTTCAAAACGAAATTCTTTTAAGTTAGAAGGAAGTATGTTCATGTTGTTGGTAGGAAAAAATATCCATTCATGTTTCTGCCCAAATGTTCTTAAACCACTGATGACAGAGTGTGCCAAAGAATACATCATAGATTTTGTATGAAATGCAGTAGATGCTGTGAAGAGTCTTTGGTTTTCCAATTAGTTTTTTATTAACCACATTTTTCCTGGCTCTGGAAATATTAAGTAGATTTAATAGGTACAAAATTCTAATCTGGTGGACTTCTTCACACAAAATATGATTAAACTGTGGAACTTATTGGCCCAGGAATTTGTTGAGATCGATAGCAGCAGCAAAAACCAAACTGACTTACTGTATGGAACTCAAGAATATTAATGCTACCAAAGCATACAGGAGTCATTGGTAATTTTAGAGTCCATGTAGGTTTCTACCTCAAAATCGAAATAAAAAAATGTATAATGCAGAGAGTGGCTTTGAAGTTGAATCAAATAATTGTGTGAATGCTTCTTGTAATTAATGTATGACTTTCAGCTTTCATTTGGTCTCTTTAATATACAATATATTTGGGTTCTTTTCCCTCAAAGAAATATATTGACTACTGGAGACTGAGAAGGCGTTTTAGAAGGAGGAGTGCTAGCTTTCCTGAGTATGACCTCAGAGAAGAAAATAAGAAACCATCATTTAGTCAAGAGAAACTTGTACATGAAACTGAAGTGAAATTTTCCCTAAAGGAGCTTTCTTAGCTCATTGGCCATAGCAGATTTCTGTGAGGGTGAAAGGAAGGATTAGAGAAGGGGAAAAGAGTTCTTAACAAATACATCTTCAAACCTTCCCCTGCTTTTCCAAAAGAAAAGCTACTGACAGTTAAAAAAAAAAACAAATAAACCTTGTATGACTGTGGATCAGGTATTCCTTTTCAGCTTTTTATTCCTATTTTCAAAACTTTTCAATAAGGCAACTGATTTTCTTTTTTTTTGGTCATGAATTGTGAGGATTGTTTCTTTGTTGCCTGGTCACAGGCTTGCCTACATAACCTAGTCTACATGATCCTCATTTCCCATTAGATTAATACCTGCCTAAATTTCCTTGTGATTTTTCTTCTAAATCATGCTGCAAATTATAGGGAAACCAAGGTCATTATTTGATTGCTACAGTGATTTTGTAAGCAGCTGCCATTTCACTGGCCACAAATAACCTGAAATTATCAGACTAAGAGTTTGATTCATCATCAAAATATGCCAATTTAATTCTGCAGTAAATCCACTGATTTGACTGAGCAACTCTGAAATAAAGATCAGTGGTGATGAATTATGGTTTTTGTTTTTGTTTTTTTTAAATTCTCTGAATGTAGAAGTTATATAGTAAATAAAGTTTGCTCTTCACAGAGTAGTTATGTAGGGAAACATGATTTCTGTGAATGTAAAAGATGCAAACCTGGCAGCAGTTAAAAGAAAAGCACTAGAGTGTAGAGGGTTGGATTGGATAGCTCAGTGAATTATTTGCTTTGCAGTACTGCTGTTGATGTTCTCACTTCTCTCAGGATCCCTTTGGAAATAAATTAATATGTCTTTTGGGAAAGAGTACATGGAGCAGAGCTTGGGAAGGGATTATACTTTAATAAATTCAGAACTGTATCTTGGGTATACTTTGTTCCCATAAGCAAAGAGGGAACTTCCAGAATCAACTGATGTGGTGTGTGATTTCCTATTACCTTAAATTGGCCAACTTCTCAGAGTCTGGACACTCAATACTTCCTAACACCAGGATCCTTTAAGGCTAATAGTAGAAATCAGGCCTCTGAACTTAGGTCTAGTGGCCTGTCCCCAGGACCATCTTCCTTTGGCTGTTCATTGTGCATTCCAATTAATTTTTTAACTCTACAAATTTTTACCCTGTTGTACTACTTCCAATGCTTTAATTTCCTCTTGGATACAGACATGTTCTTTACATTCTAATTCAGCTTCCTCTTGTGAATTAGTTTTCAATTGGAAAACTAATTTTGTTTTGCAAATAAACTTAAGACAATTGACTCTTGATGACTTTATGTTTCTAATAACTGCAATAGTCATTTGGCTTCTGCTTTGCTTACCCAATGAGCACACTTTAATTTTGTAGGGCTGTCTACTGAGGTGGTCCCCCAAATGAGGACAGCTGTATTTTACTATTTGGCTGTAGGGACTCAGTTATGTAAAAACAAAACATAAAAATTCCTTTGGACTGTTCACAAACAGTGCTACATTATTAAAAGAAAAATGTAATATTTGAATGGTTTTAACAAAACATTCTCTTCTTTGCCATAGCCATATATGAGGAAGAACCCTGTGATGTGTCTTACTTCACCAATGTAATCTTTTGGGAATCAGTTTGCATTCTGCAGTAGAATTGAATTTTGTCTTCTCTGGGAGGAAGAATGTCAGGTTGCAGGCATTTTCTACATCATGAAAGACACATAATCCAAAATTTATATGGACTTTGGAAAAATCTATTTGGCTTGATGCAGACTGTGACTTTTTCTTGCATTGCATACCTCTGGGTAGGGGACTGAGAATATAGCATGCTGTGTAACAATGGATTACTCCATGTTACAGTCTTCCATGTGCTCACTTCCTCTTGCATCAAAGCAAGGCAATGGACTTTCTGTCAAAAGGAGATGTTGGGTCTAACAGTCTCTGAGATTAATTCTTTATCTGCATCTGCCTGATCAATTTTTTTTCCCTTGGAAAGCTCATGAATGTCTCTTTGTTACATACCTAGGATGGTGTTTGAATTATAACCATGAGTAATTGCATGGAAAAACATGTACTTGCTCTATGACCTCAAAGCAAATAAACCAGTAACTCCCCTGTGCATAGTTACTCTGCCAGAAACTGCTGCAATAACCAAGAGAAGCTAAGTGATGAACAAAGATAGGGCAGTGATATACACATTTGTTGAAATATTGATTTAGTGGAGAAGAGATCTTGTTTGGAAACTTTGGAGATACAGTACAACAACTGCTTATTGAAGATGAGCTTATGGTTTAAGAAATTATAAAGCTGAAGAGAATAGTGAAGGAAAGTGAAGCTGTTGTTGCCACTCTTATCACTGGTGGTACCAAACTGAAGTAAGTTTGGGTATTCATGAGCAAAAGCAGTTAAAGGACTTTGAATAAAGCAGATCTTTGCAGGGATCTGAGGTCTTCCACTTAAATTAATCCTGACGTATTTTTGATGCAAGTGCTTGACAACTTGATTGGGATTCTAGCACATGACTTGGCTGACAACTATGGCTGGGTGTGCACAATGACTTCAACAACAAAAGATGATTTCTCTGAATCTGTGAAGACAGCAGTAGAGCAATCTTTGAAAAAGATTCATTCCACATCTGGATTTTGGTTCATTAAATGAAACATATTTTTTGGTATGTCATAAGGATATTACGTTAATAAAAAATATACTGCATTTCTTTTGTAAAATAGTAATTAAAACATCCCTGAAAAATAATGGTTGCTTTCTGAATTAGAGTAAGACTTTGCATGAGTGTGAGAGAGAAACAGGAATGAAGAGAAAATCAATAATATCTTTGTTATTTTTTTAAGTTGCTCTTTTCATAAAAACCTCTCTCTGGACCACTTAGATCACATCTCATTGAGACATTTAGTTTCCATCTGCAAACTATAATTTCCTATGGGAATTGTAATGGAAAAGCTGGATCTAAATGTAATTTGACCATATTTCACTGTTCTCAGGGAGTTTACAGTATCTTTGCTTTGGAACTCATTCTCTTTTAGAAAATGCAACAGAACAGCTGTTTTATTTTTTCAGTTCATAATTGAGCAGAAGTAGCTGTAAAATAAGCTTTAAATCCTGTACTCAGACTGCTGCATAGATCAACTTCAATTTTTCATAGAGTCTGCAAGGAACAACATTATATTCGGGAAAGGTTTTCAGTGGCTTGCTGAGTATATGGATCCAAGCATGATGTTTGGTTTTTGGTTCTGTTCACTTTATGTGAAACTGGAGACCCCAAGTATAGTTCCTAGCTATCACATGGGGAGTGGAAATGTTGCACTTTCATTTATGAAGCACATCCTGTCTTCCCAGAAACAGGAAAATATTTCATTTTTTAAAATTCACAGTCAAAGGCTGAATGCAGGAATCATAAGTTTAGGGTAAGATCTGTCTTAAGGATCAGTTCTGTGAACTAGTGAGTTATCTCGATTTCATCTGACTTTAGAAAAATATTCTACTACCTGGCATCTACTAAAACACAGCATTTTACAGGGTAAAGTTGGGAAAAAGATGTAAAGCATTAATAACTTCAAGAAATTGCATGATTAAAATGTATTTGACTGTATCAGTCAATAAAAATCATTGAGTTTTTTTGATTGAGTAATACTTAGGTGTTCTAGAATAATGTCTTTTTGCCTTCTCATTGTATTACTACACCACTATATAATCTTTAGGCAGGCCAGTCTTCAGAATTGATTACCTCTGTGGTTCCCTGAGGGATATTAACTAAGACATTAAGTCAGAACACATGAAGAGGTCACATACATATGTAGCCTTATCAAAAATTACTGTCTCTCTGCTTTGGAAAATTTTCTAATCAAAATCAAATGATTCAGCAATATAAAAGGAATGAGGAATGTTTGGTTGCATTACAGATGTATAGGTATATAAGTAATGATATTATCATAGTTAATACACATACACAGAATACTGCCATATTGTAAGGGCAATGGAAACAGCCCAAGTTAAAAACAGCTACAGAAACCAAAATCAAACCCTTTGGATTATAGAGGGAAAAGAACACAGTACATGCCATCACATTATGGAGTATAAGACCATATGGCAACAATGGTAAAAGCAATGGAAAAATATTGTAAAGAAGAAAGGGGAAGTATTGTAATTTATAGAAGCTTACAAAATGTCAATGAAATTAGAATTGGCTCTGTAGATTGCAGGGTTATATATTATTATACAAAAGTCTCACAATGAATGTATGATCCTGAATAGGACAGTTTTTGCTTTAGATTTCCCTTATCTAAGGGACAAAAGTATTTTTAAATAACTGAAGAACTTGATTGTATGAAAATACATTATGTTTACTGCATGATAAAGATGTTCTGGTTATGTAGATACAAAGTGGTGATCTCTGACCCCTCTGAACTTGAGTCTACTTGAGTTGTTTACTTTTGTTCCCAAAAGGAGACATGCTCATACATGCGTCCATTGTCAACCTTCCAGACTTTCTGAATGCACTTAACTCCAGCACATGAACAGACAGTATCCCATAGTTATTTAGCCATTTTAAGGACTGTGAGGGTGGAACAATAAATGTTTATAACTGACCTATTAATCCCAGAGGTTCAGAACAATAGCACAGGAAAATTGTGATGTGTAGTGGTACAACAGTGTTGCCATAATAACATTTCCAATGGGTTTTATCAAAATGGAAAGGACAGCTTTGTGGTTGTAAGGAAACTTGTCAAAAAGAGAAGAAAATCGATACTTCTCAGGCGAGTAACAAATTTAGGTGTTTTCTGTTTTCTTTTAGCACAAAGTTAGAAAAGAAATTATGTTCCTATCTCAGTATGAAAACTAATTCCAAAGGGATTAAACCTTCAGCAAAATGGAATCATTTTAGTATCTTTAGTTCTACAGATAAGGATAGCAACATCCTGTTTGATTGAATTCCTGTTTGCAATACTTAATTCTTCTGTATGTCTGATAACGTGGTGTCTTCAAAAAGCCAGACTTGCTGTTGGCACTGAAGCCTATGCTAGTTTACTACTAGAAGAGGTTTACATTCTAATTGAATTATCTGGGAAGTAAGAAAACAAAATAATCATGATGTCAATATTTTATCTCCTTCATGAGGCTCAAACATATACTTTCTTTTTTAGTGCTCCCTGCGTATAACCAAGTAAGATAGATAGGGCATTACCTCCAAGACCATTGTTCCCTTGAACAAATATTGCAATGATAAGCAATGCTGTTGTTCTGTTTAAACAAACATGCAAACAAGAACAAATTCTTCTGAACTAAATCAATGTTTGAATCACAGACTGCTAAAATAATTCTTGATCAGACACCACTGGATATGGAATAATGAAATATGAAATATAATGACCGCACTCCTGTTGTAATGTGTAACAGAGCATTATAGTTATTGTTTTTAGTGCTGGAAGCAAAGCAATGCCAGACACATACATATTCTGTGTCCCTCTTTCTTTAGATACACCAATACATCTCCTTGCATAACAGGAGGTGAAATATGAATGGGAGAACTAGTGAAAGAAAATACTAATTATATACAAGAGAGTGTTTCCTTTCTACTGAGTTTACTTATAGGAGGTGATTAGCAGAGAAGAGTAAAAGATTGAACTGCATTTTGATAATTTGGCCCAGATCCTCAGAACAAGCTGACTTATTCTGAGTTAGGTGAAAAGCAGGCTGTATTAGAAGATTCAATTCTCTTTCTTACAGTGCAAACCCCTACACTTCTAGCTACATCTCTAGAGGTTTCCATCCTGTTACTTCCTAAGTAGAATGATTTCATATGGCTGCACTTGAAGTCCTTTTTATTTTTTTTTTCCTTTTTCCGGTAGAACTGTGACAGCATGAAATGATTCTGCTGTAGGTGAAAAAAGATTTTACAGCAAATGTGGATGTTCCAGAATATCATTAGAGTCTATAGTGGCTCCGACCTAAGCTATAGCTATAGCTTTTTATGGTGCTGTGGTGGAAATCAGATTAGCCTTCTTTTAGCAGCATATGAAGTCAGCTCCCTGTATCAAAACGTATAACACATTCAAAACAAGGCTATTTTGAGCCCTTACTGTTTAGAATCTACATATATTGTTCACTGAAGAGAAGGGAAAATTTTCCATATATCCTCATCTTACATGGCTGTTATTACTTAAGACTAGTACAGAAATTAAATTGGAATAGGATGATTCCTCTTTTCCTGAGTAGCAACTGATCCAAGTGTATGTTCTGTCTAAATTACATAGCCTCTCCTAATCAAGGAGTTGGCCAGATTTGTTGCATTTATTGTTTATAGCTCCAAATTTCCAGTCTTTAAAATTAGAAACAGTCTTCCTGCTCTTCCATGGCCGTATTGAACAGCTGCTCAGTAACCAGTGGTTGCTCTTTGAGCAGTGCATGGAGAGTGCTCACAGGCAGCTCTGTGCACAAGCACAGCACTCCTGCTATTGCCATAGCCTGGCTGTGCATGCTACAAAATACAACACAGTCTCTGGGCTTTGACACAGAAAATGTGCATAAATGTGATCCAATCAAAGAGCAGTATCTTATGGATTTATAGATTGATTTGGCCTATGGAATCTGTGGTGAGAATTACCTGTTAATTTGATTGTTAGCAAATATGTGGGTGTGAGTATAATAATCTGGCTATGAAAATAAATACAGATTCTCTCCTGTTTGCAGCTTGAAGCTTGCCTCATGTGTTTGGTAAAACAAAATCATGGCCACATTAAAAGCTGATTTTATTATGGAAACCCAATTTTAAAATTCAAGGAATCTTGACTATTTACTTTGTGCTTTCTAGTTAGTACTTCTTGAACATTCATGTATTCCGTGTAAGAACTGTGGTGACTATTAAAAGAAAAACAAATTCCTATTTTCAGTATCCATGTTTTAATTTCAGGATTTTACTTTATAGAAAAGCTCAGCTTTTTAGCTGTAAATCCTGGTGTTAACCTGGTGTAAATCCTTGGTTGTTAACCAAGACTTTCAGGCAACTACAACTCAACAGCTATCAAACAATATGATTATGTACTCAGTAACCTGCTGATCAAGTTTTGAAGTTTAGAAGTTTGGACCAGAGGGTGTCCAGAGGTACCTTCCAACCACGGTGATGCACTGATTCTTTGATTCTTCTCCTCGTTTCAACTGTATGCTTTCACTTAAATTCAGATATACGCAAATGGTATAGCTACCCCCCTAATTAGATTTTTTTTAGGAAAAATCTGGAAATAAATTATTTGGTTAATTTTATTTACCTTTTTTCAGGCTTTGTTTATGGAGCTATAAAAAAGAGAAATCATCAACAATGTAGGAAGGAAGGGTTATTTAGAAAAAGAAAACTTAAAATTCTTATATCTTATTGAAGAAATTTATGTTGGTATACAATACCTATGAAGCTATTTCACCTGTAGTGTGGACACATTATACCTTTACCTACCTCTAAAATATGTTGTACAGCTGAGAATTTTTTTTAGTTGCTTGACTCCTTTGTTACTTTCTAGAAATTACCTCCTTTCCTCTAGTAAGAAGACTTTCTATTAATAGCTTCCTCCTACGTCACATCTGTGTATGTTATTCAAGGCACAATCTAATAAAGGTAGAATTTCTATGATTTTCTATTATCTAGGAAGTGCTAGAACTGAGTGAAATATGCCCTGCAATTGCACACAAACCCAGAATCCATCTTGTTAGAACAACACAGTCAAATCATTAACATAATTACATAATTGTAATTATTAACATAATTACTAAGTCTGTCTGAGAATTAGAACACTGTTTGCATCTGTACTGCATATTTAGTATTTGAAGTTCAGCTTTAACTCCCTCTTTATGGTCTTGGTCCAGTAAAACGTTTTCTTTCAGAAAAACCAGATCCAAAGGTAATGTGGTTGTTTCCCTTTGAGAATATTTAACATCTGGCTTGGTTCAAATACTTAAACTGCCAAAAGCTAAAACTTCAAAACATAAAAGGGAAAGACTGTTTCAATTTTAATGCTTTCAGGAGATATTCATAGTTAGAGTCCTCTTAAAACCATGTTCACTCAAGGACAAGTCCTCCTCAATAATGGGGAGACTTATTTCAAAGGCACCTGACAGTCCCTGCAGACACGAGCCAGTGTAAATCATTGCACCTCTGGCTGTGAGACATGACAGCAAATGTGGAAGAAAACTAAGGAGTTGAAAGGCTGGCAAAAATTTGTCTGCAGTGCTAGCGAAGGCAAATATTTCAGAGTGAGGACTGTTGGAATACTGTGAGACTGGGGCATGGCTGCCCTTGTGACAGGGAAGGGAGAGGCCAGAGCTGAAATGGAAACCTGTCCAATCCTCCCGAAGAGCTGAATGCAGTGTTTTCCCTACTGTGGGGAGAAAAATGTAACCATTGCTCTTGGAGTAGCAAGCGCTAAAATCCAAAGTACTGCTCTCTTAAACATGCACATTCTTTGGAGTTTTTAAATGGCAAAATGAGAAGAGCCATGCTGTGATCTTTCCCACCATATCTAGAAGCTACCTGTCTCTGCCCAGCTATACTTAAGAACAATTTACCTGAATATGAACCCTAAGACAAATGCAAGTTATACTCATCAGGTAAAATGTGGGCTTTACAATTACAGTTTAATGCAAAATATTTTGTTTCTCTATCTGTGATGGAGATCAGCAAGTATTTTACAGTTGAAAAATAATCCTTGCATCTATTTCAAACAGAAACTGCTTGGAGAATTAGTCTTGACATTATAGAATATTTGTAACCTTGGAGATTCTAGGTAGCTGGTAGGACCACAGAGTGTTAAGCAATGAAGCTGCAGACTGTTAAGTACTGGTTCCTGTCTTGAAGATTTACAATCTGAAGCAGGCAAAACCAGTATGAGGCAAAGACAGTTAAAGGACAAAAATAGCCACAGAAGGAAAGTAAATTAAAATTCATAGTAGTGATGAAAACAGAAACAGCTTTCATATTTTTGCAAATTGTTGCAGTTTTATCACCTCAATTTGCTCTACAGATATTAAGCAACTTAAGATGAAGAGGATTTTTTTTCAGAAAGTGCAATTTCTCTCTAAGTCTACAACTTTGTCCAAATGAAACTTTCAACAGGCAAATTCTCAGCTTTCTGCCCACAGACTGGGTATCTTTCATTCCTGAGCATTGGAATTGTGACTGACAAATGAGAGTGTATGTTTTACATGAACATTTTCTGAGTTTTATTTCTGGATGGAAACTAATGGAAGCCATTGAGATCAGAAGCTGATAATGTGAAGAACAGGTACTTTGCTGGTCATAATTTTGCTTTTCTGCTTAGAGTTTGTGCTTTGCTTCATAACCCAAACACAGAGGGAAAGGTTTTAAACATGAACTGAACAATGTTTCCAATGCAGCTCTTAGCTGATGCAAATTATTTCCAAGGATTTGCAGCTGCTGATGGCCTGTCTCAAATTGTGATGCTCAGTTTTGAACATCTCTTGGCTAGTGCTTTGCCTGAGAGTGCTGAGCTGTCTACAGTAGAATTTAGTGTCTTTTTCACCTAGCACTACAATTCTTAGATTTTTTTACCTTGATAGATGAAAAGCGAAAAAGTATTCTTATGAAATTTTTGTCAATTAGGTGTATGAGAGATTGAAATCTTAACAAGAGAGGCCATACTGGAGAACATATTTGTAATCTTCAGGTTATACTGGAATTGTGTATTTACATATTGGGTTTTATGTAATTTGAAGCACTTGCAGTCCATGCTTCCTTTCAAGTGATTCACAGACAATAATAAAAATGAAAGCTCAAAAATATGAAGCCTAGCAAATCCCAAAGCAAAGCATAATCTTTTACCTCATATCTGCTCCACCTTATAGAGATATCTCTTTCAGAATTATTTTGGAGTGCACTGAGGAGGAAACATTATATATCCATTAGTTAAGAAGTAAGACTTTCCTTCAGCAACGTCAGACTTCCTTTCCAAAGAAGTTTTCAATGTTTGTTATTATAAAAACAATGGCAGTTTAACATGAGACCTTATATACTTATGAAGTGAATATTGGATGTATAAAAAATGCACTAAGGAAAGAGCATCACATTACAGTATCAGTGCTGAAACTGATTAACAAATTAATAACCTGGTGGTTTTGTGCTGTCTGTTGGTTGCATATATGGGAGCTCTTCTTTTTTCACTGTAATGTAGCCTCAGGAAGGTTTCTTTCTTCTCAGTAATGTAAGGAGGCAATATTCATAAGGAGTAATTTGCTAATGATTAAGGCTTGAGGGTGTTAGTGGGTCTCAAGTGTCTTGGACCATTCCAGTGTTGTACCTTTCCTGTTTAATCTCTTTCCATTTTGTTGCCTGCTTGGGATATGAAGGATTCTCTTTGTTCACCTGACTGTGTTTATATCATATTGACTCAAAATCATGCGTATAATAAACTGACTTTGAAAAAGCAAAAGAGGAAAATTATCTCTCTTTCTGTCCCTTTTTCACTGAACAGAACTCGAAAAGCTTGATCCTGTGATCCAGACTGGCAAGGTGATGAGACTTTCCATATCTGATAAAATCAAGTTCTTAGAGGCTGACAGAAAGGAACGAGTTCCACAGCTGGTGACTTAAGCTGGTGTATTTGCATGTGCCTCTTCATTGCCTATGCAAAGTTCATTAGTTCATCCCTTAACCAGGAGTTATAATTTCTCATGTATTTTTTCTTCGAGTCTGCAGTAGGTAATATTTTAATCACTGAAGCAAATATATGGATACCAAATATATCCTTTGCAACTCTTTATGTAACTCTTCAGAACTGTTTGTACTCTGTGCTGTTCTCTGATTCACTGAGCTACCAGGCCACCTCTGACATTTTGTACTAATAGAAAAGAAAGGACAGAAATGATAAAAAAAAATCTGTGGGCTTCCAGTACCTAAAGGGAGCCAACAAGAAAGATGGAAAAAGACTACAAGAGTACGTAGTGATAGGACAAGAAAGTATGGCTTGAAACTTAAAGGGAATAGGTTTAGATTAGAAATTAGGAAAAAAAAATTATTTGGGAGGATGGTGAAGCACAGGTTGCCCAGAGAAGTTGTGGGTGACCCATCCCTGGAAGTGTTCAAGGCACTGAGCAACCTGGTCTAGTGCACAGTGTCCCTGCCCATGGCAGGGAGTTTGGAATGAGATGATCTTTAAGGTTCCTTCCAACCCAAATAATTCTGTGATTTTATGGCTCTTCTATACATGCTTCAGATTTTTCTAGGACACAATCTATATGCCATCTTGTCTGTGGAAAAATGTGCTTTGCCCCACGTTTTTGAAATTACTTCAATGTGACACTCATGTAAGTGTCACATTAAGATGTGCCAAAACTCCTATAAGCAAAATAATTTGTGGCTTTTGCAGTTGTAACAATTTTCTTGAAGAATAATCTTCTACTCCTTTGGGCATTTCCTTTTAGTTTCATTCTTGTCAAACATATATAGCAACTGGCAAGAGCAGCATAGGTACCTTGTGCCCTTTCTTTGTTACCATTACTAATTTGCCATCTATTTACATGCATGACCATTTATTGGTGATACACTGGTCTGGACAATCTGTTTCAGAACTTCAATATATGGTACAATTCTTCTGCTTCTTTGACTCTTTATAGACTCCAGGTATGTGGCTTTCCTAATATTTGTATTACTTTTTTAGTAGATGGAGAGGGTTGGCATTTGTCATGGACAAGTTATTAGTACACTTGCATTTGTATTTAATTTATATTTAATTTTTTTTCTTTATGTAAATAGGTAAAGAGTTCTGCAATTTAGGCTTGTTGATAACCATGGTTATTATTTGCCAGTGTAAGTTCAGTGTGGGATTAATTTATTTTTAAATTCAGTAGTATAAAAATCTGATGACTACATTTTTTTTTTGTTAATTACTAACAGTAAAGTTATTACAGGGTTAATTACTAGATTAAGACATTTTAAATCCTGAAAAATCATAGCAATGTCACCTACATGAATAGTTGATGATTACAGAGGTGTTTGCTTGTGATTTTTTGCGGGGAAGAGTAAAACCTTACTGATGATGTATTCCTCAACGCCAAGAGATAATAAATTTTTTTCATATGGTTGAGCAGTTTTATATCAGTTATTCTGCTCCACAACTTCTCCTTTATAACAAATCTGCTATTTATGATGGTATAGCCTATTGTTTACTGTTGCATATAGGTAAAACCTCACCAAAGGTGGGCCTTGTAAAACCAGGGCTCAGCCCTGCTGCTTTGGCTAAGTAGAAAAAGATAGGGGAAAGAGACTCAGCTGAATTAGGGGTAGAAAAACAAATTATATAACCATTGTGTGCTCACATCGTGGAGTATGGTAGTTGGTTGGATTATGCTTGTTATGATTTAAAACAATGTAACTGATAAAGCCATAACTGCTTAAAAAGGCCTGGTTTTTGCAATAAAGGGGCTCTCCTTTGCACCTGCCTGGGGACTCTGCATCACCCCAGACCTTCACCTACAGTTTACTTTATCTCCCACCTACCTCCTACACTAGTGGGTTCTGTGTTCATATGAATTTCAGCAGGAACATTACAGATGTTACTCGTTCTCCTCCACCTTTTTCTTCTGCATGTCTTTTAGAATCATAGAGGATAGTGGAGGCACCAGCAGTTCAACGTGGAGCCGATGTTGTCTTAGTGTGACAGTCCCAAATTGTGGCACATGGGAAACTTTAAACATAGCTTCATTGGGGACATTCATTAATCATGGTATTTTCCCTGCTTTGGATATCAGATACTTAGTTTGCTGAATTACTTGCTCTCCGATGACAAATACTGGCTATTAATTTCCAAAGTTTTGGTTTTTATTCCATATTCTCAACTGAAAACAATTTAATGATAACCACAGTTTGTAATAATATTGATGTTCCATCCACATTCCCTGTGTGGATTTGAAGTGTGAATGTTGAAAATTATCCTCCATCCCCCAACAAATAAACGTGGCGTTCAAAAATAGGACTCTGTCATCATGAAAAAAACATATTCAAAGCTGACATTGGAACAAACTGAAATCATTACATCAACACTGCAGCAATTAACACCTAGGATTTTCAAAAGTAGGTAGTATCACTGAGTATTGCATTTATTTGGTGGATCCTGTGTAAGAACTTTCAAAAATATTTCATCCTCCGTGGCTCAGTGCCAGGCAAATTAAAAGAAACTTGCACTTGGAAATCCAAGCTTCACAAGTTGCCTAAGTGGCACTACTAATTGCATAATTTGCTGTCTACAATACCTTTATTCTTTTGCATCTATATTCATTACATGTATTCCATTTATAGGTCTCAGACTGATAGAAAGAAAAATGTCTGCCAAATTTCCTTTTAGTTTTCTAGTAAAATGTTGGTCTAAACTAGATGAAATATGAGGAAAAGTAGGCTAAAAATAATTTCCAGCTTCTGACATGAAGATTCAGACATTGTAAGATCCATCACATCTTCTGGATGAAAGCACATTATGGATGCAAGGTATGACACATCCTGTACAAGGAACTTTTTAAATATCAAAGACTAGTAATTAATTGCTTTGAGAAGCTTTGAACAAGCTGAGCTAAAACCAGGCAGAAACCTGTTTTCAACTGTTTGGAACTGCTTATATACAAGACAACTGGGAAAAAACAAGGATTCTCTTCATAATTGAGCAAAGGCAGACACTTAGAACTAGGAAACAAATCTGAATTTGATGCTGGGTAAGTTTTGGGTAACAATTTTCCATTTAGTTAGAACTTGTAATATCTCACTGAATAACCACAGTAAACCATATGAAAATGGGCTGTAAAACAAGACTTCCTAAATGACACTATGATTTGTGATTGTATAATTATAGAATTTTACTTGAAAATGGATTGGAACAATAACTGATTGCACCTTCAAATAAATATTTTTTTAAAAAATAGCTTCACCAGTTTGAATTCTGGGAACTTGGAAGTGCTTTCTTGTGTATAGAGATCAGAAGTAAATTATGTTAACACATCACATTAACTGGAGGGAAGTATGCAATGTTAGGGAATAACCAGCACGGAGGAAATTAGATTAATTTATGACTTTGAAAATAAAGGTTTATTGTCTTTTTAATAAATCTAAATACAAATGCTGACATCATTTACCTAAATAAGGCTTACCTGAATGTTCTTTTTATAAGCTTTCCCAAAATGTAGATACGGTGATACCTTGAGGCAATAAATTTCATATAATAAACATGTAGAGTGCAGTGCCTGCATGTTGGCTTCTACTAAACGTGCCTTGGCTCTGAACTGCATAGGAAGGAATGGTTCTCAGTGAATGCTTTACCACCCCAATACCAGCTACTTTATCTGCTTTGTCTGTTCTTATTTATCCCATCCTAAAACTGTAGTCTCTATTAGAGCCTTTAGTCTCTCCTCATATGAAGTTCATTCTAGCCCTCTAACCATTTTTCTTATTCATATCTGACTTTTTTCTTTTTACTATAAAATATATGAGTATAGTTGCAAAGCTGTTCTAGGCAGACACCACCTATTTTCTGAAGCTGGCACAGATAGGTTCTACCCAAGCTATTGCACTGCAGTCAATAATGGTCCCTTTTGCAGCTAGAAGGAAGCAGTTATGTGACACTTCATCTGAGAGAGAGAATTCTAAAGTAGTGTCAGGAAAATCACTTTTCATCCACACTGGTGTAGCTGGAGGTTTACCTCTGAGCAGAAGATCTGCATAAAGTGTAGGTCCCCTCATGAGAGCCTTTCTGGGGAGAGAAGCATCTCATTGCTCTAGGTGAGTAAATTGTACACTATTCCTGTACCTCTTTAACTGATACCCTGGTTGCAGGCAGCATATGGACAGATCTAAATATCAATGAAGTTCCTCCTGAAGGACCTAAACTGCACCTTTTCCACACAAGACTTGACATATTGGGGAATTTTTCAGAGAACTACAATTTGTTTTATCTCAGCATCTACACAGAACTACTCAGAAATTAAAAACAAGTAAGGCTTTTGTGATTTCCAAATGAAGTAATGGAACTTCCCTAATAAAAACAGGTTTTTGTTAAAAAGATTTAGAAGATGAGTGGGGCAAATCAATTAATTTTTTTTTAACTAAAGAAAATTAGGAGTTTGGCTAGATATGTTAAAGCTGATAGAAAACATCCAGCACTCTCTGCAGACAGGTGGCCCAGCACTAGGGAGTGCAACTAAAATTACCACTGAGGTGGTGTCAGTCAGTCAGTCACTCGGGGAGTGAGGTTCTCAGTAGCCTCACCTGTGACCAGCACTGCACCTATCCAAAGAAAAGGTTGCAGGAGCAGGGTGAGGATATCATGTCAATTTTTATAATGCAGCTAAGGCCTGAGTGCTTTGAATTGCATTAGTTTTATGTTGCTAGCACTCTGCTGGCTGGAATAGAGCTATTTCAAAACATATAAATATCATCTTGGTGTATGTGCTTATTGAGAAATGTAAACTTGCTGTGTTTTTACACAGAAATTGTTTGGTTAATCATGATGATCATGGTCTGATTTAGAAAATCATCATTCCCAGGCTGAAAAATAGTTTTCTAAACTAATAAATGATTAGTTCAATTACCTGAAAATCAAACATTTAGCATGAGCCTTTAAGAATGAGATTTTTTTTGGTCTTTTTAAATGCTGTAGAATTTGGGGAAGAGAACTTAATTGAAATTAAGTGGTTTATTGATATTGCCAGTTGATGATATTATTTGATTGCTGTTTCTATAGATTCAGTATTATGACCTTTTTAGATTCTTAATAATGAAACTCTGCTTTCTTGAAACTCAATCTCACCTAAAGGTAAAGCCAAGTCACTTACAAACTTTTTTATATGCAAGTGAGCAAATTACAGCCAAGTGATCCCTACATGTATCCCTTAAAATTGCATGCAGGTTTCACCAAAAAATGGACATCATCAATAAAAGTTACAGCAAAAGCTACAAACAGAAAAGCCAGGTCCTTAAACTAAGAAAGCTTCTCCTCAGATTTGTCACCTCAAGTTGAATGTTGCTGTCATGTATGGACCAGTCACAATGGGAAACAAATCCTCTGCAATATTTGTTGCTTTGAAGTCAGCCTCAAGAGCTACTTGTTTTGTTACCCTGGATACAGGGATAAGAAGACAAAGCTACAGGTTTGAGAGCACTGATTCACCTTTTGAGGCTGTGAAGGATGGTGTCTTAGCCCCTCATCATAAGAGAGGGAAATTAATACTGACAAAAGAGGCTTCACCATTTTCACTAGAACACCAAAGTATGGGCAGACTTGTGAAAGAAGTCAGAAAAAAGCTGAAATTTCTGCTGTTCTTCCAGGTTCTCCTGCAATAGGGGAATTCACTCCCTTGGGATTTACACTCCAGTAAGAATGCTAACGCACAACAAAGGCAGTGTCCTGCCTTCACTGTGTTTTGGGAACTGGAAGCTGTGGGGTTTCCCATGAAATTAAGGAAACAAAGCCTCTTTTTCCTCCAATAGTTTTTGCTTTTTTGGCGGGGGAAGTGTGTGCATGTGTGTGTGTGTGTGTGTGTGTGTGAGGGGTGTGGCAAACCCAACTGAACTATGTAAAATAAAACACTGGAACATATGGACCTGAACAAAGAGATCTAAAACTGGTGTAAGGCTTTTACAAACTGATTCATGGTTCCTGAGTTCCCTAGGAAACTTGGTTCCCTGCCTAATAGTAAGGCAGGTTTTGTTAATAAGCTGCAGAGCCTGGGTAATGATGCAGTTTGAATGGAAGCAGCAAAGGCCTGCCACATTTGAGTTATCTTGGGCCATCACCTCCCAGGTGAGGTGCACACACCATCACACCTGGGTGGCAGTGCCTGAGCAGCACTATCTAGTGGGACAGATGGGAGAACTGTCTGGCCTTTTTTACTCTAAAAAGATAGAAAAGTGAATGGAAAATTAATTGCTTAACTCTCCATCCCAGCCTATTTTAGAAGTATTTTGGAAGAAAATCAAAAGCAGACAGAAGTATGTGTTGAAGTTTATCTGGCAAAAAGACAATTTCTAGCTAGCTCTATCAAGAGTATCAGTAGCTGCTTCACCTAACAAGCATGTTTTAGATTTAAGGGTTTACTTTGTCAAAGGATATTGGCCTTCAGACTTAACCATTAAGCCTGTTATTTCTCATAGTCTGGAAAGAAATGATGCTTTCCTCTTTGAAGAAGTTAATGAAGGGAATTTAGGTGGAGTAGACAGAAGAAAAGGACTAACACCAAATAAGATAAAATTGAGTTTCCTTGAGGTGTGGGTATTGCAAGCAAACAATGGTCTTGGTTGTACAACTCTCTCACTCAGTTGCAGAAGTCGAGCCCCTACCCCTCTAATGCAATTCAGCCTGGCAGCTTTGACCCAGGCAGAGAGAAGAGTTAAAACCACTTGATGTGGTAAAGTTCTGGCTGGCAGGTTGGCCCCAGTAGGAATTCCACTTCGGACTCAGCTTCTCAAATTATGTCAGGTACCTATGCCTGTGTGTTTCTCCTCTTCTTCCCACCCCTCCCCACGGGTTTAGTCCCCACTATTTATTACTTTCTATACTGTACTGTTGACACAGGCTGCAAATTGCGTCCCTAACAACACAGTTCCAGGACGATTTCTTTGATTTTCTCCATATACAAGGTCAGTCAGAAATGTCACTTGAGATTTCTATCATGTTCTGTTCTCCCACTTGAAATGCATCATGAAATTGCTTTATAGCTGTAGCTGACTTTGAAAAATTCATGTATTTCTTTAGCTTTCTATCTGCTTCTGGATTCTTCCCAGTTAGAACTGGGCAGATGCAATTAAAGTGTCATTCACCTAAGCAGTTCTTTAAGATCTGCTTCAACTTAGGACAGAAACAAATTAAACAAATATTTCTGTATCACTCCTCATCTCTGGTATATTTAGCTAAAAGCTTGCCTAATCAAACACCTTTTCTTCCACATACCCCCAAACAACAGCACTGGTGTTATTTTAGTGTCCTGAAGTGCTGGCTGGGTACCCTTGCCAGACCTGGCTGTTGACACAAAAGGGTTGCTACCTCCTGGTAGCCTCCCTATTTCTCTTCCAGATGCTCTGTGCTGTGTTAAATTTTTCACAAGCAAAGTTTGAAGGTATTCAAGTGTTCCATGTTATAGCAATAAAATAGTTTAAAATGGTATGGTTGCCAGATGGAATGGCTTGTAAAATTAATTTTATTTTATCGAAACAATGCAAGTGATAGAGGGGAAAATCCAGTGGGGCTCATTAGTGAAAATGTTTATTCTGGCAGATCTAAATATTGATTCAAATAGATATAGGCTGGTGCAGATAGCTGGACAGAGAGGAGCTTGTTCAAGGTTTGATCTGAGACCTATTATGCCCTCTGGAATTATAGCAAAAACTCATTGCAGGAGAGACCAGAAGCTGGGACCAGGAATGTTGCCATAATGAAAGTAATTAAGGACTACTCTGATGTGGTGTGGGATTTTTTGTTTGTTTGTGGCTTCTTGTTTTTTTCTGATATGGGGGGTTTTTTGTTGTTTCTGGTGGGTTTTTTTGTTATTGGTGGTGGTTTCTTTGGTTGTGTAAAATTTTAGAGAAAAGCCACACTAGGCAGCTGAGTAGATATTTGACAAACTATAGAATCAGAACAGCAAGTCCTCTAATTTTTGAAGTTTTGTAATATCAAGAAAATGTTTTAAATGGCATGGATACGTACATAGAGGGAATACTGTCCTGCAAATGGATGAGGTGCATTTAGGTGTGATGGCAGATGACAAACATAGATGAAGTGATCAAATAATTGATGCTTTTGGAGAGAGTAAGGAATCAAATCAGGCGTCACTTCTGAGTTGATCCAAATCCCCACTTCTTTTGCATTTCCTGGTTTTGTTCCCAAATGAAAAGCTCTCATGGGAAGACTGATTCTTCCATTTTTACTATGCCGTTTCTGGGGACAGAGGTTAACTGTCTGATTTTGAGGTTTCAACAAAGCATGGGAACCCTCAGCGTCTCACACTTCCTAGTTAGAACTCAGGTTCAAAAAGAACTTGAGTTATAATTCAACTATATATTTTTAAAAGATAACAAAGTCATAAATAGGATTTGAGCCAATAAATCCTTTGGGCTCACAAAAATCCTAAACTCAGGCTATAGTCCTCTAAGCTATTAAATTAGTGGTTAAATCAATTTATTTGAATTATATCCCTGAAAATCTGCATTTTCATGTAAAATTAGGAACACACTTATCAGAAAGGTCAGGAGTGTAATTCACTAAGAGCTTTTGTAGTCCAAGTGGACATGTTTTTGTAAATAACAAACATTTGCGTGTTTGTTTTTTCTTCGAGTTATTTCTTTCCTGTAGGCTTCCATCCTTGACATACTGCCATGTTCTGAGCACCTTTATTGTATTCAATTATTTGCTTCCTACTTTTTGTAATTGGAGAAATTACCTCAGTTCTGTGCAGTTTCTCTAAGGAGAAATTTAGTGCTTTTTTGCTCATTACCAGTTCTTAATTGTTAGTTCAAGTATGGGTGGTTCCATCCTGTGTTCCAAAAGAGCCAGACAATACAGTCCCTAACTTGATGCCTTGCCAGAGACTCTGGCAAGGGGTGCACTTGTTTGGCAGAGCTCTGCAGGAGTCAAAATATTTCTGATGGACAGTTTTTCTCCAAATTATTCTACTGTTCCTCTAAAATAACTGTTCCATATCAACGTGACAACATTATATTTAGGAGAGAAAAACTCACCTTTCAGCTATATCAAAATAACTTATTTTTCTTTTTGTATTGAAGTGAATTTCACACTTTTGTTACAGATTACAACATCGTGTAAAATAAGGAAAAATGAGAATAGAATGATTCAAGTATTTCTAGCCATATGAAGATTTTTTTCCTCCTGGACATATTTTATTAACATGTTTTCTTGTTTCAGAATGAAAATGAATTCCTAAGCAGTAGTTTTTGTTTGAAATTAGCTTATATGTGTGGTGATCTAATTGATTGTTGTATCATATGAGAATTTCAAAATGGTACCCCATAGTTAAGGACTTTCAGGATTATAGTATTATTTCAGGATTTACAGTTTCTAAAAGTTCATATTAGCACATCTGAGGTGCTATTTTTAAATAAATGTAAAAAGAGCTGGCTGAAACAAGAAGTTCTGGTCTTCCTTTGTGAAGTGTAGTGCAGACAGGGATAAAAGGAAGAAAGATATTGAGAATCAGCTTGAAAACAAACAAATTTTAAGAAGGTTCTAGGATTGCTTTGATGAGAGCTAGAGGCAAAAGTGACAGAGTAAGACTGTGGTCTCCAAGGTGGGAGGGGATTCCTTGTACATTCAAGCTGATTAAAAATGCCTAAGATAATGTGTTCCCTAGTGTGATGGAAGTCACCTCTTGGTTTATTGGGGTCCTCATATGAAGGAGGAGAGAGGAAAAACATGCCCAGCAAGAGTAAAGGGTAGAACTCCCTGGTTTTGTTATTTTTCATATGCCTAAATTAAAGATCTACTGATGTTATATGAATGTAAGATCAACTTAATAGTCTCTAGAAATTCAATAACTAATTGTTTCTACCAGTTGCTCCTGGTTCCACAGAAAACCTTCTCTGGTCTTACTCTAGCCTATGAGCACAGATTCAGCAAACGTGAAAGAGACTACAGAATGACAGCTAAACTATTTTCAAATCACATCTTCTAAGGTTTTGCACGTGGTAGTTTAAAACCTGAGGTCTGCAACACTGCAGATGCTTTCATAAGGCACAGACTGGGCTGTTGTCACATAAAAATATTTATTTTAAAAACGGCTCTTTTAAAGCTGGTGAAATGCCTTTAGGTGACATGCTTTCAAATGAAAGCCTTTTTACTTTAGAAAGGAGAAGGTACCTTGTATTGTAGTGGATAAACCATCAGGCAGTCAGACTTTGAATCCAATGCAAATGTTTTATGGAGGTGACAGGATGCTCCCTGCAGGGTCAGTATGGTGGGAACAGCCTCACTGAGGCTTGCATGTAGACATAAGGCCTAGACTTAAGCAGAATGTGTGCCTGTAAATCCTGCTTTTCAGCTGCAGGTCCAATAAGGAAACACTGGCAGCACAAATACATCCAGGAGTTAAAGGTCTTAAGGTATTTTTTGGTGTAAATTTGACAAAAATTTCTCTGGAAGGAGGAAGAAAGGAACTGGGGAACTGGGGAAATAGAAACCATGAGTTAAGACATGTTCATAAGTGAAACCTGTGGGAATGACTTGGGAAAGTCAGGGCAGAAAAGCAGATGACTCACTGCATAAGGCTCAGTCATTTTTTTTATTCCAGCTGACAATTAAGTACCATAAAGAAGCATGCTCGCTCCCCAACCCTGTCAGGAAGGAAAATTGAAGGGAAAAAGGCTGTACCTCATGGATTGAGATAAGAACAGTTAAAGAATTGAACCAAAATAAAACATAATAATAACACTAATAACACTAATGGTAATAACAATAATAATGAAAAGTGGAAAGAAGAAGAAAAAAAACCCTAGAGAAATAAGTGATGCACAGTCAAGCTGCCCACCATCCACTGACCAATACTCAGCTTGCCCCCCAGTAACAATCAGCCCCTCCCAGCCAACTCCCCCCAGTTTAAATACTGCACATGACATTGTATGGTCTGGACTGTCCCTCTGGCCAGTTCAGCTCAGCTGTCCTGGCCATGCTCCCTCCCAGGTCCTTGTGCAGCTCCTCACTGGCAGAGCACAGGAACCTGAAAACCCCCTGGCTCAGGGTGAGCACTGCAGAGCAACAGCTGAGCCATCAGTGTATTATCAACATCAGTCTTGCATTGCATCCAAATCCTGTAGCAGCTACTAATAGCAAAATTAACACTACCTCAACTGAAACAAGGACAGACTCATGGAATTTTACTCTTGCTTGCAGACAATGTGCTCCAGAGGGCATGAGGCCACCCAAATCCAGGTTGTTTCACAGTCATGCAGCTCTGCAAGGTCATCGGGAAATCTGGAAAGATGAATGTTTGTGGGAAACAAATGAAGAGGAGTGAAGCAGGTAAGCAGTGGAAAAGAGGGCTAGAATGGAAAGATAAGCGGGAAGCACTGGGGGGTAAAACTGCAAGGAGTGGATAGAATGGGAGGGAACAAGGAAGCTATGCTATACAAAACTGAGTAGTTTGAAAAGGTAAGATATGAGGAAGGGAGGAGCATTGCTGTTGGGTTTTCACTTTGCTTCTTTCCCAAGCTGTCAGATCACTTTCTCTATGTCCTTTCTGAAATTGCAGTTCTTCACTTTGTGTTCTTCCCACAACTCCTAAGGTTATCCTTCCTTTTGTCTCCAGTTAACTGGCTTCTTTGGTACCTCCCTTCTAGCCTGTGTAAGAAGCAATGACCTTCCCCACTTTCTTCTGTGTTCCAGAAATACTTCCATTACTATGCTGACTGAACACATTTCCATGCATGGAACCTGATCCTATTTACACACACACAGAGGTATGCTGTTTAGAAAGGCATGTTACTCATGGGCAAG
Organism: Sturnus vulgaris; assembly: GCF_052056855.1. Lineage (NCBI taxonomy): Eukaryota > Metazoa > Chordata > Aves > Passeriformes > Sturnidae > Sturnus > Sturnus vulgaris. The sequence continues at coordinate 62,886,803 of NC_142243.1, read as the reverse complement.
ACAAAGTCCCAACATAGTTATCAGTCCTTGTTCTGAAAAGGTGGCAAGATATCACTGACTGTGTGAAGACACTTCAGCTGACACTACCAATTTACTTTGTAAAGAAGAGTGTAAAATCCCTGTGTTACAGGATGCCATCGACAGCTACAATTTTATTTATTTCCTCAAGAAGTGAGGATGGGCCATTAATAAGTCACAGGCTTTGGGAGGAAGTAGCTCTCTATCATACTCTGGAGGATTTAAATATTGGATGATGTTTTGTAACTGCCAAGATTATGTGATTGAACTAATGTTTGTACAATATTTCATGGAATACCAGATCGGAAGAGGACCTCAAGGATCATCTGGTCCAACCTTTCTTGGCAAAAGCATGGCCTAGAAAAGATGGCCCAGCATTCTGTGCAATGAAAAGTACTGTAAAAGGTATTTGAGGTAAACTGTTTGATTCCAGGCACCTTGGGGAGGTGTGTAATACTCCTGACATAAATGTATGATATACATACACTTATCTGTTCTGCAATACCTTTCCAAAAGAGACACTGAGAGCTGCTTCTGTGGGTAATTGTGTAGAACAGCATTAACTTTTTAATGATTAGAATGTAGATAAAAATATGTTATTAATCCTGCATAAAGACTGTTATTCATATATATATGGACAAAAAAAAGAGTAATAGGCAAAACAAAGTGAACTGGAAATCATATCAGTTTTTTTTTCTTCTTGGGATGTGCCTGACAAAGCAAGAGTTAAACAGCAAACAAAAAGCTCTATTGTGCACTTCCCTTTTCATTTGCTTGGCTCCCTAGATACTTCTGGGAATTAAAGAACTGCACTTGTGGCTCCCTTCTTTAAATCAAAATAAGGAAAGACCTAAGACAGGGTGAACTCTGCTGGTTTCAGTTTGATAATATTTCCTGAACTGACTGGCCTGTTTTCTTAGTTGCACACTTCCACTAGGATTGTGTGTGAACCTAGTCATATTAAAAGGGTTGTCTTGAGGACAGAAAACCTTTGTTTCCCAAAAGGGATCTTTTAAAAGGGTGTGGTATATTTTCTTACTGTTCGCATATGTATCCACAAAGGCAGACTTATTAGGTGGGTTAGAAATGAAACAATAATCTACATGAATCATCTAAATGTTAGTTCCACTGCAGACCAGTGAGCATGTAATCAGACCTGCTACATGTCCAAAAAGTATAACTCTGCATAGTACCTAATAATTTCACAAACCCTCCAGGCTTGAGGGTGGATCAGGTTTCACCAGGAGAGTACAGCATGGCCAAAGCAGTCATAAAGCAGGAAAAATTAGTAAGAGAGAGAGCATAAGGAAAAAGCACTTGAAGTTATAGATAGTATCTTTAAATTATGCTTTCATGTGACAAACTTTCCTTAAAATTTTCATGCAAAAATAGCAGATGATAAACTTGTTTCTATTATATATATTTATGCAATTGTATGAAAAGATATTGGAGAAAAAAATTTATCTGAGAGCTGCTTCCTTTCTGGACAATTTCTAAAAAAATTTGTGGAGGGGATGAGAGGGGAAAAATTTACATCTGCTTGTAATTCCTCTGGAGTATGACTACTGTTATTTTCTCTTGCTCTTTCAGTTGTGAGCAACTGGTCTTTTTTATATTGTAAGTGAAAAGAAGCATTTTAGCTATTATTAGGTGTATTTGGATGCCATCTCCATCATTTGGAAGGGCCCAGCAGTTTTCTACCATGCACATTTCTTCTGAGCATGTATCAAAATGAAAGGTTGGTGACTGGAGAGCTGATCTGACTAGCAATAATGCAATATGCAATTACAGAAAAGAAGGAAAACTTTAGTAGTTCTAACAGTACCCTGGAATGTTAGAAACATGCTTGCTGCACCAACAGATACCTGGACATTTTAAAATTAATCTTTTAGACCTCAGTTACTCAGTTGTGAGTGTGTATTCAATACCTTACAAAACTATTGTCTTGATGGGGACATTTGAAATCCTGGTGACAACAGCAATATAGGGTTGATAGACATTTCTTACATCCCTTCTGATTTGGAAGAGCAAGCCAACACATACTTCTAATTAACTCTAATTAAACTAAGCAAAACTTAATTTTGCTGCCCACTTGAGTATATCCAATCACACCTAATAGTCCACATCTCCCCATGGTTCTTGGAAAACTTCACTTCCAAATAGAAGCACAGCACCTGGAAGCTCATACAACACATACAACCCCAGCAATTTATGCCCTGCATTCACTGGTTTTACTAATGACTAAATCTGGGATTTTAAAAAAAAAGTTTTCTTCTGAGGTAATGTGGAAACGGAGGAAAAATGCAAAATTATTTAGCAAAACTGTGATATTGCTAATTAATATTTTTATGTAGAATTGCAGATTTTTTTTTCATGCATAACTGGTAGAGATTATTCAACTCTTACCAAATAAAATCGTTTCTCTATAGTGACAAAAAATTGTACACTTTACATCTCCTGGCCTGCCAGTTCTGTATGAGCATTTTCTTTTTTCTCCGCTGAATTCCCTGCTGTACTGTGCTGGCTTTCTTTGATTGTTTTGTCATAGTTTACTTTTTGACTTGCTTTAGGAGATAGCTTCCAGCCTTCTCTAATAGCAGTTACATTGTTTGGCATACACCTTAAATAACTTTATTATAGCTTGTCTAAAAAAGTTTTTTACAATCAGTGGATTAGGAGAGCAAAAGAACACAAATGACACAGTGAATAATGTGGTCAGAGACATGAGGTCTCAGTCAGTTATAGATTTGGTTCAAAGTTCTGGCTGGTAAAGCTTCAGCTGGCAAAGGTGAGTGTTGTCATCAGAAAGGCCAGGATGGCCTAGGTTACTGAAGGAGCAAAATTAGGTTTTACAGCGAATGAAAACATTACTTTTTCAGAGATTGCTGCCCCTGGGTAGCTCTGATTATTGAAATCAATCATCCAACCTCAGAGAAAAGGGGGTTGATACAGATGCCTGACAGCCAACATCTGCCCTGCAGCTTTCCCCAGTCTTGCCAAGAGGTGTTATCACCTCTGAAGATGCCCAATATATAGCTCTCTTGGGGAGCAGAGAACAGCTCAGCTCTTCCTTCCTGCTGTCCAAAGACTCCCATGCCTGCACGAGGGCAATACAGACCATTTAGAAAGACAGCCTGAGAAAGTGAGGGAAGAGACTTGGCCTTCATGTGAGAGAGAAACGGGAGCACATGGAGCTCTGCCTGGCAATGGATGATGACCCACCTGAGAGCATACGAGTAAGGGAGCAAGAGCAGACCAGTGGAGGTGATGTAGGGGATGTCTGCTATGAGCTGCCTGACCAAGGAGAACAAGTGGATGAAGTCTCCAGCAGAGAACCAGATGCAGCTTCCCATTCTCTTCTTACAGGGGATTTCAAACATCCCAGTATCTGTTGAGGGGATAACACAGAAGGCCATAAGTGATTGGTCTTGGAAAGGACTGATGACAGGTGACTCATGTGAAAGAGGAGCAAATGAGGAGAAGGTGCTGCTGGACCTAATACTCAATATGAAGGAGGGTTTTGTTTGGGATGATAAGGCCAGTCACTATGAAATGGTGAAGTTCAGGAGCCTGTAGGCAGGGAATAGTGCAGAAAGCAAAGTCACAGTGCTAGACTTCAGGAGAGCAGATTTTGACTTCTTCAAATGTCTGCTTGAAAGAGTCTCATGGGATGATGCCCTGGAGAGAAAAGTGGCCCAAGATAGCTGGTTAATATTCAGAGATCACCTTCTCCAAACTCAAAGAGAAATCCATCCCAGTGAGTAGATCAGGTGCAAATGCTGGGAAGCTTATGCTGATGAACAAGAAGGTCCTGGCCAGGCTTAAACACAAAAGTGGAAGCATACAAAAGGTAAAACTGGGAGAGGTAACCTGGAAGGAATGCAGAGACACCATAGAAGCATGCGGACATATGATTAGGAAAGCCGAATCCCTACTGGGACCGAATCTGGTGAGATACATCAAAGACAACAAAAAAAGGCTTCTCTAAGTACATAGGTGACAAAAGTAAGCCAGGGAGCTTGCTGCTGCCACAGGACAGGGAGGGGTGGCTGATGCACCAGAGGGTTGTGCTGCCTTCTGGAGTCACCTCAATGCACTGCAGAAATGGGCTGACAAGAACCTCATGAGGTTCAGCAAGGAGAAGTGCAAAGTTCTGCTCTATGAAAGCAACAACCGCAGGCACTGGAGGCTGTCCATTGGGAAAGGAGTGTGGCAGAACAGAGCCCGGGATGCCTCACAAAGAACAAGCTGACCATGTGCAAAAAATGTGCTCTGCTCATGTCCTGGTCTGCATTAAACAAAGTATTTCCACCAGGTTTAGGGAAATGATCCTTCCCCTCCACTCAGGTGACACCACACCTGGAGTGTTATGACCAGTTTTGAGATCTCAAGCACAAGAGAGATGTGGACATGCTGGAGAGAGTCTAGTGAAGGAGCATGAAGGTGATGAAGGGACAGGAGCATCTCTTGGATGAGGAAAGGCTGAAAGCTGTGACAGTTCAGCCTGGAGAAGAGAAGGTTCTGGGGGATCTTATCAATGACTGTAGATACATGAATGGAGGGTGCAAAGAAGAGAGATCCAGGCTCTTTCCAGTGGTGCTGAGACAGGACCAGAGGCAATGGACAGAATGAAACATGGAAGGTTCCATCTGAACATCAAAAAACACTTTTTCACTCTGAGGGTAACCAAAAACTCTCACAGGTTGCTGAGAGAGGTGTTAGAATGTTCCTCCCTGGAGATATTAAAAAGCCATCTGGTCATGGTCCAATGCAGTTGGGTCTCGGTGACCCTGGCTGATCAGGGGTATTGGGATTATGTGACCTCTGAGGACCCTTCCAGCCTCAGTCATTCTGTGATTCTTCAACGTGATCAAAGGCAGTGTTCTCCAGTATTCAAAACAAACAAACAAACAAATAAACAAACCCCATAAAATGGTGCTTCTGTAGAATTCTCTCTCTCAATAGTTGTACTGCAGGCTGCCACTGTTGTTTAACTGGGTAAAATAAAATGGTAAAATATTACCACCAGGAATAAAATACCATAATGCCTCTACAGTCCAATTAATATTGAGAGTGTTCATTTGATTGCTTTTAAGGTAAATGAGTTGATATTAAAAAAAAAAAGAAAAAAAACCCAAGAAAACTGAGCAACTTAAAAAAAAAAGGCACAAACACTTCAAAACTAATTACAGCTAGTCCTCAAGATGGAAATGAAGCTAGAATGAATCTCTGTGACAAGCTATTGCAATTCAGAAGAGGAAAATAAGACTGAGTGATTAATCAGAAAGGATCGTGCTATAAAACCATTCAGTTTTCAATCAAGCTGAGAGAATGGCACAAAAGTTTTTAAATGAAGATATTTCAGAGGCAAAATCTTCATGTTTCCCTTTCCACTAAATTCTTAAGATATGTTGTCCATAATCTATATACATTTGTTGAGTGATCCTATAATCTAGTAGGAAAATGTTTCATCAACAAGTACTTCGATGTCAGTGATGGAAATTGTGGGAATGTGCTGGGCTTTTGCACCACTGATTAATGGTTTGTCATCAATCTCGTCTGTTTCTGTTCAGAGCCAGGATTATTAGAAAGGCAATCGAGATGGTTTCTCATGTTTGGACTTGGATGTTTATTATATCTTATCAAAATTTACAGAAAGTACAACAGTACTAGCTGCTTGCTAGAAGTAGGAAAAATGGCTACAGCTGAGACTGCTTCAAGGCCTTTTAAAGCTAAACACACCAATAAGTTTTACACCTATATCATTTATACTTTTAATCCAATAATAGATTCCCATGACCCTCAGAGTGACTTTCAACTGACCAATCCAAGGGTAACTACCTAAGTTCCGTGAAGAAGAAGGAAGAGAAGAAGATGAACAAGAGGAAAAGACACCACCCAAAATTCTCCATCTTGTCCCCTAACTACCACTATACTGTAAAAACCTCAGATTAGAAACCCATCACCCAGTGAAAACACACACATCTAATCCACTACACATTTATGATTTCTAACTTATTATTCATATTTACAAGTCTTCTCCAAGGTTTCAGGTCCAGTGCAGTGTTTTCAAGGGAGTCTGTGCCAGGAAGCAGAGAAAGCTCAAAAACTTCAGATTCTTGAGATCCAACAGGAAATGTCAGGTATTAATCATATAGCTTCAGAAATCTACCTTCAGATTCACCAAGGTGGAGATTTAGGATCTTGTAGGATAGTTTGTGTTCAGTAAAGTAGGTGGCAGTACAGAAGACCAGTTTCTCCTCGTTAGCCTAAACCTTAGTTTTGCTCTGAGCATTTGGGGTCATTTGGACCAAAGCCCAGTTAAGATGCAGAAATATGTTGTGTGAAGGAGAACAAGTTCCTTGTATATGTCCCTCTGGCTGCAGTGGCTGCATTTTCTGTAGATATATCCAGGAGACAATGATAAAAGGGTTGCACTTAGCCCAGAAATACATCCTCATTACAAAAGAACAGGATGCTTTGGATAAGGTGGCTTAATGCAAGTGATTGCATCATTACAGCATTAATTACTTTTTTAGCCAAGACATATATTTTAGAAAAAAAGCCTAACATTTATTTTTAAATGTTGAGTGATGGATGACACAGAACAGACCACAGTAGGTTGCTCTCCTTGGTCATTAGATTTCTGGAAAAAAATGAAACAAAAATCCTGATCTTGTCAAGCATCCACCCACATGGCTTTTGTCAGTGCTGGGCTGCAGTGTCACACTGTCAAATCTGTGTTCCATTTGCTGGGATTTAGGCTTCCATATGGTTTTTTTCTTCACTTAGTGTGTTTCTGTGTCCTTCTCTACAAGGCAGGTTTCCTTAACCTATAAACATTCTTCTCCTTCCTCAGAGCCATTTTAAGTTTCAAAAAAGATTTTGCAGTACTAATTATTGTTTAGAGGTAATAAAGGGATCAGAAGTTCTCTGTCTCTACTCATTATTTTCTCTGTGTGTATCAAACATCACTTTTTTCTTTTTTTAGCAACAATATCACACTGAAAAAATTGCATTTAGATAATCAATAAACATTACTCAAAATATCTTTTATATTCATTGCAGCTAACTTAGAGGCCTCCTTTTAACTAAAAATTTCCTTTATTCTTCCTATACATGCATAAAATTTCACATATCCTTTTCAGAGAAAGAACTTTTTTCTTGACTGCATTCAGTTTCCCAGCTGGCCAGAATGCTCTGGCTGTAAAACTGTCTCATCTGCTCCCTCCATATGTGTAATCATTTTTCTTCAGTTTTTGTCTCACACAACCTGTATATCATTAGTTATGTAATGATTTTCTATCTTCTTCTCAGTTATGAATTGTAATATTAATTCACTAGGTCACACCACTTACTCAAGTAACTAGATCAGCTTTTCTAGGTTTTTACCTCCCTTATATATCAGCATATTATTTCCTGCCAGGCCTCTTGGGCTCCCCTGATGATCAAATCCTGAAAATCAACAACAATAATTCAGAGAATATGTCAGCATTTTTAAGCTCTTAGATGAAAGATACTTGGACTGGTTAACTGAAGAAGGCCTCCTTGAAGTAATCATGTAAAATTTGTTGGAATATAAGTGACATTGTATGCTATGACTGGATCACAGAATGCTCATTTCGTGTACACCTCCACCCTTTAATGCAATTCTCAATTCTGACATTTCCATCTAGTAATGCACCAAGAATTCCTCAATTTTTCTGATTATGCTCAGGCAAAACTAAGTTTCTTAAGTGGTATGGTCTATTTCTCATTTGCAGGTTATTTGTGTAGTTAGAGAAATGATTTAAAATAGTTCTCTATGATTATTTCCATTTTAATATTTGAACTCTCAGCTGATTCTCTCAGCTCTTTCCTGCTTTCTGCAACTGGCCCTTTAAAAGCCTGAAATATGCTTAAATACATTTCACTTAGAGAGTTTATATATACCCCTTTGGACTTTATTCAGTTTGCAACAATAAATCAGAGGAAGTTGTTAAAATATGAGAATTTATGATTTGTGGAAACAGATTAAACCAATATGTCATATTAGTTAATCCCACAGATTTAATGTTATTTCAAAGTAAAGCTAACCACCAACTAGCTCCCTGAGCCTCCTCCATGAATCACTTAAGCATGAACACATCTGGGTACTGACATAGCTTTAAAATTTCAAACAAGTGAAGCTCGTTGCACAACTGACATTTAAAAAAGTATTTTAAACATTCCACTGAACGAGGGCTTAGACCAGCTGTGCAGTGGTATGCAAGGTAGCATGATTCCTGACCATCACTGACACACAGCTTGCCAAAAGCAAAGGAAGAAAACAGAGAAGATGGGAATCTGTTGTGTCTGGCAGGAGTAACAGGGGTTAATCTTGCACACCAAATAAAGGGATGATCACAGAAGCAAATTTGCTATAAGAGCTTCACTGATAAAGATGGTGTGTGATGGTCTATCAGCACCATGAGGTAATATCGAGAGTTTTGTTTTTAGTATCTTTCACCACAAGGAAGCATTCTACAGGAAGGTGAAGAGAGAAAACAAATTTATACTCTCTCTTGTTTGGCAAAACTCCTAGTTGCATTTCTAGGACATAGGGAGCAGAACTAGTCTTCTCCTGACCTTTAAATATATTTCAGCACCTTGATTTGACTCCTATGATTACTCTCTGCCACCTTCATATTCAGAGTGACTATGATTTTTGGGGGTTTATTTTTGTTGGCTGTTTAGCTAGAAGTTGTGCTGGAAGTCTTTGAGGAATTTCCATTGTTTATATTGTGACCAATTCTATTTTAATTATTTCTGAGTGCATTTTGCTTATCTGCTGAAATTATCTGCTCAGACCTCAATGTGTGCTCTACACTACTGGGATCCACTGACAGAGTCTTGCTATCATTTCATGCTCGTGTCTCTACAGCAGCATGCCTCCAAGAAAGGAGGTTTCAGTTAGAGTGCAAATGTTGACCCAAGACAGGCTTGGACAAAGCTTTTTTTTTCATATGAAACTGCTGAGCTGCTGAAGTCAATTTCCTGTAGGAAAAGGCTAGTTTCAACAACTGTTTGTTTATTGTTCAAATACAGGAAAAGACCACGCAGATAACTTTTATCTGAAGTTTTGGTATAAACAGCCAGGCTTAGTTTAACTGTTTATTTTTGTAAAATAGAAACACAGCAAAACACTTAAGAGCTATTTCGCTGCTAGTATTTCTGCTGATATTTTGGGTTCCCATTCCAAATTAGGGCTAGAAGATTTGCACATTCCTGTGGGGCAGAAAACCAGTTTTTCTCTCCCTCTTCCACTCTTGTGCAATCAGTGAAGGTTGGAGCAATTATTTGCTGAAGCATATTAAAAGGAATGAATTTATATTGTTGACTTATTAATGATTAAGTGGAGATATAAAACTATTTGTAAAAAGGATAAAAACACAAATAAATGACTGAGGGGAGTTGGAGGACTTATCATTAATAAAATTGAGATGGCATCAGGAAATTAAAACCAGCTGGATCATCAAGGTAATGGTTTTTTGGTGAGACAGAGTAACTCACTATTAATTTTTTAACAGTTTCACATGAAAACTCTTGCCTGTCAGAGAGAGTAAACAGTCAAAGAGAATAGAATCTTCACATTTTGAATCTCTTGACTGAATTTTCCTAACCCTTGTTCAGCTGCTTTCATCTTTCAGGGCACTCTTGAAATGCAGCTGCCCTTTCAAGGCTGTTATGACCTTTTTTCAAATTTACCATTTCATTTCACACCGATGGATTGGTGCATTATGCACTGCCTTGCTGACACTACTGAAGCCCAATGTACTTGGAAAATCTTTCCAGAGACTTTATAAATTGCTGATTCTATTACATCTGTTGAACAGTTAAGAGATTCGAGAAGTTAAATGAACAGATAAAATAGAGAGTTGGCGCTTTCAGTTGAAAGTGCTTTCTTTTGGAAAACTCCCTTAATTTGCCTAGAATTGTAAGCAGAATTGTGCAGACTAGTTCACTTAGAAAGACCTCTCCAGCTAAGTCTGAGGAGTCACAACTGCTAAGCTAAGATGTGGAAAACAGAAGCCCTCCACTCTCTGAACTGAGTAGGGGAAGAGTGAGATGAAATTCTTTTACAGTTCCAGGGCCACCTGAATGATGCTTATTTATTTAATATTTCTGAGAAAAGATGGGATATACAAATAAACAGTCAAATTTTAAAAATATGATCACCATATTTCTCTCTTCTCAAGCAAATATAGAGGTCAGAGCTCAGATCTTTGTGCAGTGTTGGCTGAAGTCACCCCTGACAGCAGGTGCTGCCTGACACTACCAAGGCATCAGATGTTCTGGCGAATGCCGCCCAGAAAAGTGAAAATGAGCATACAAAATAAGCTGACCTCTGAGGGAAAGATCCCTTTATTCAAAGAGAGAAAGCTGCAAAAATGACCAAGAAGATCAAAAGCATTAAAATCAGTGATCTCTGCGAGGAACAACTGAAGTTAGAGTCTTACTGAGTCTTTATGACAAAAAACTTCTTAGCCTGTCAGCTTAAGGGAAGTTTTATTGTCTGGTCTCAAACTCAGGTGATTTTAAAGGGAAAATATATAATAAATGGTAGATTTGGGATTCTTAGACAAAACCTGAACTGGAAGAACAAAGACCTGTCACTATTCATGCTGGGATTAACTTGGAGCAGTCCCCAAATTGTAACACATCACTCCACACACCCCCACCCATCTGAAAAAGACAACAGTTAATGTGTTTTACATGGAGCTGCTTGTAACTTAGACTATCTTAGGAAAAATGCAGTGGCAAGTGATGGAAAGAATTTAACTTCATGACTCAGTTGAAATACTGGGAGAAAAATTTTTCTTGCAGTTTGTTCTCAGGGGCAGTGATGTTTTACTGGAAGTTTCTCTCTGACCTCTAAGAGAAATTATGCATGCAACCATTTCCAAAAATTGTATTTCCAAGATTGTCTTTTTATACTTAGTGTTAGAGTTATAGTTCCTTATTTAAAAATTTGCATAAACCTCAGAACATCCATATACAAAATGCTATCCTATCCATTCCCAGACTGGGGTTCGTCTTTTTTTTGCCTTACTGAAAGGTCCCAGACTTTCATCCTAACCTGAATTGCTATTTCAGAGAAAAGAGAAGAGAAGAGAAGAGAAGAGAAGAGAAGAGAAGAGAAGAGAAGAGAAGAGAAGAGAAGACTCAGTTCCAGAAAGGTTTTGCAGAGATCAGGTCAGCCTTGCTATGGTTATTGTTACCAGACAAATCAGAAAAAATGGTAATTGGTTCCTATTTTGTACTTTAAAAATACACACAAAATGGAAATTTAAAGTGGATAAAGATGAAATAAATACGATTTAAAATATATATCTTAGTTTATTTTACTTATTAACAGTACAAAGAATATTTACTTCCCAGGCCTGAATGACTTGTCTGGCACACACTCTAGGGTGTGTGTTCACCCCACTTCAGAGATCACTGTTCTAACTCCTAGCTCATAAGACTGTCATTTCCCCCCCTTTTTCTCATCCCAAAGGAAATTAAGGACAATTTTCTCTCTTATTTTTAAAATTATTTAAACTCCAAATTAATGATCCTTTTTCTAGTGCTGAAAGTCTACATAATTTCTTGATTATAGCAGTAAACAATAATAACCATATACATTAAAAGTGGAAAGAAACATTGCTATTAATTTGAAATAAAAATACCATAAGCTGTGAGAAAACTATCAGGACTCTGACATTTCCCAAGGCCCTGACCCACCTGGCCTGAGATCCCCACCTACACCCTCTTCCCAGGGGCACAGGAACCTCAATTGTTAAAAAATGAAAGTACTTTATATTTTAATTAATGATTTATGTCATCTGTTGCAACCTACTCCCAAACAGAGTAGTCCATTTTCTGGATAGAATCTCTTGGAGGATTACAATGTGGGGCAGCAGATATTTTGGATTCTATTCTGTCATAAACTGAGGTCTGTTCAACAATCCCAGCAGGATCTCCATCATTTGTCTATTTTCAGGCTTGAGCATCCAGTAGACAGTAAGACAGGATCTATGTAGCATCAAGGACAATGTGTTATGGAACATTATATAAAAATTTTTTGTAATTTCCTAAAGTCTTCCTTGACTTCCCATATGAATAGGAAATAGACAAGGAAGTACTTATTTTCCTTCAGTCCTGCTTTGTCCTGCTTTGATTTTCTCAAGTGAGCCAAGAGGCCAATAGGGAAATTTCTGTTCTTCTTATCTCCAGCTGACAGGGAAACCAAATGATTTGGATTGCAAGGCATGTAACCAGCTCTGACCATAAACTATATGAACGTTATGTGATTGATGGGGAGACTAAAAACTTCTCCAGGAAATCATTTGGGAAACCCCAATACTTCTGCCGTTGGCCCTGTACAGCTGTTTTCAGAGAGCAATTGTCACCACTGCAAAATTTATAAAGCACTAACGTGGTATTTCCTTAGGAGAAGTTTCTGCCTTCCCAAAAGAGGTTTGAGTCTCATTTGAGCCTTTGCAAGCTGCACGCTGGTTAGCTGTCACATTAACAGAAAACAATGGAAAACAGATGAATAGGCTCCCAAATAACTTCGTGCCATGCTGATGGCAAGAGATTGGTTGAGAGCTTCAGATCAGTCCGAGGGATTATTGCCTTCAGAGTGCAGCTGAGGACAGTGGTGCCAGCAGCTGTTAATGGCTTGCTAAGTAATGCTGCTTAGGATCTGAGTCCCATGGGGGAAAGAGCACTCTCCCCACCTTTGGCCTTCCTAATGCTGTTAATTTAATGTAATCTGGCCTTGCTGTGCTTTGCTTTGTTGAGGGGAGACAGAATCAGGGTTCCCTGCACCCCTCCTGTCACCTTTTCTTTTTTTTTCTCTTAATTTCTTATTTCTGGCCAGTACAGCAAAATAATAATTACAACAACAATAACAGGACTCATGAGGATAGAGTCTGCATGACACTGTAAAATGTTCATCATGGCTATTGCACTTGATAGAGCACTTCAGAGATTCTTCTTGGTCCATTTAAAAAGTTTCCTGCAGAGCTTCTGCAGACTCTCTCTTCTGCCTCCTGCATATAAATACAGCCCCTGGACCTACTGAATAAAACTAGTAATTGCTTTGCACAGTGCCTCCCATCCAACAATGCCTACAGCCACAGTGCTTCAGCAGTTGGCAGAAATATCATGCTTTGCTCAGGGGTGAGTTTCTGCCAACTTACAGGCAGAAATTTTGTAATTTATAAATATTAAATTTTATATTTTGTAATTTTCTTTTTATCTTTTAAAAAATATAATCTTGTGGATTGAGATTTAAAAGAATATTGGGTACATGTTCCACTTAAATGTGTACCACTCTCATTAGGTGCTTTATGGGCATCCCTAATCATCTAAAAGGGTTTTGGAAACCTGACCATGCATAGTATAGAAACTTCTAAGAGCTATGAGACCAGAAGTAATGCTGTAGTTCAAATATGTTTTGGAATTTAGGTGATTACCAGTATTTTCAAAGGCATGTGTATGCCTGAGCTGGCTCTGAAAATGTAGATCTATGTTGTTAAATTACAGAAATACTTGAGAAGCCTTACAGCAATTTTCTCTGAGAATATTTCCTTCACTGATAGATTAATAATAGTAACTAGTGAATTAATTACTGAATAGAGCTAGATGCAATTCCATGAACATGGTGCAGAAATTGGATAAATGCAAATAAAAATATGCATACAAATATTTTGGCCCATGAAACTTTGATCAAATTGGTCGCAAGATCTTAACCTTATCTTGGCATGAACAGATGCCATTATGCTTGGAATTGATATTGAAGGCATGAAGGATCACATCCTGTCTCTGTTTGATTTATCTTTTCAGTTTTGAGCCTTCTGGGATGTTTACATGACTGGCTCATCTATATGGTGTTTTGAAATCTAAGATTACAAAACAAAATACAAACAAGTCATTATTGTATCTGGAAAAGGATGAGACTGCATACATAGGAAATGCACGATCAGGACAGCTCTGCTAACGCAAGTTCTGTCTCTAAATGCCTAATGAATCCTTTCTTTCTTCCAAGATATCTCTCTAGGATCTGCCAGTGGTGCTTTTACTGCACACATTAAAAAAAGAGCCTTTTATTTTTTTCCATGTAGCTAATAATTTATTGGCAACAGGCACTGATGTCAGTTTCCAGATTTCCAGTTTTCCAGTTTTCTCCAAATGAGTATTTTAAATTAGATAAGAATTTGGATATTTGCATGAACCTTTGAATGTTTCCAGCATCCCTTTTTCTCTGCCATACAATGGGCCCTAAATCTGAACTTGCTGCATGTCTTTACCTTCCTAGGGAATGTGCAAATTTCCTGCAGAATGGCACTGATTGACTCCCCTGTTCCTTGGCGGTGTGGATGTGTTTGACTAGGTCTGAACGTGGACAGTGTTCAGTGCTGACAAATCCTGCAGGGCATGCTGCAGCCCTGCTGCCATCTCATCACTCTGAGCAGTGGCATTTTGTCTTTGTTTCTTGAGTTTCAGTCCTTGATTGTTAGAGGTGTGCAAGAAAATTTGGGTATACTGTATGTTTCTGTATCTCAAACACTGGGCTGGATTTTTATGGACCACAGCCCTGGGCAGGCTGCTCTCCATTGCTTCTCTTGCTTCTTCTGTTATCAGTGTCTTCCACCTCAGCATGTGGACAGGACAGAGGGTGGATTGACAAGAAGGTTTTGGAAGTCAGCAGTGACAGATGGCGAGTTCTACACCTGGAATGCATGAACTCCTTTCAGTCTCACAGTCTGAAGGTTGCGTGTTTAGGGAGCAACTCTGTGGCAAAGACCAGTCTGATCTCAGCCGTGAGACTGCTGTGAGTAAAAGGATGGACATGAGACCTTTCCAACATGAAATTCTCTGTGATCATATGATTGTCTATTGTCATCTTGTTTTGGGCAGTGGACTCCTGCAATCAGTGTTAGAAAAAGAGAGATTTTAAAATGTTATAAATGTAGGAATTACGGCAACTTCAGAAAGGAGAAACGAAAGACTAAATACTGGGGTGTTGAAAGGGGGGAATAGTGTTGGGGAATGAAGCAAAAACGAAGAAGGATAGGGACACATGGTCAAGGAAAAGTAAATGGAGATGGTAAGAGCTAGGATGTAGAAATGAGTGATGGGTAGTGAGATGGGAAGCAAAGTGGTTCAGGGAGACACTAAAGGGAGCAGGGAGATGCTAGACATTGTGAAACACTTCATATTAATATTTCAGAGATGAGTGCTCATTGTCAATTTTTCTTGGAGCTTTTCTGTTCCTAAATATGTATCGTAAAAGCGACCTATTCGTGCCACCAATAAAATTCAGAGCCTGTGCTAATTGTTAATTTTGTCTATCCTTATGGAAATAATATTATTAGTGCTTTCACGTTTTCACGTTTTCATGTCTCTCAGGGCTATGGGCAGCACCATCCCAACTATTAGTAATGGGTGGTAATATCTCTGGCTCAGAAAGCCTGGATTAGTCCCAGCTTTGTTGTTATCACAGCATTGTATTGTTTGGCAAAAGGATAAGGCTTTGTACAATACTTTATCTCTGAAAGTACAAAGTCTGGAAATGTGAAAAAGCAGACATTGGTTTCGTTTAATTTTGAAACATTAGAAAAAGAAAAAAGGTGCTATGTATTTTAAATATCACTCTTTGCATGAATATATTTACATTGAAACTATGGTACGGGATATTGGCCTGAAAAAGCATATAATATTAGCCTTAGCTTTGGGTTATTTGTGTGTCTGGATAAGTAAACCCGTCAGAAAAACTTTGTGGGAAGCTGCTTGTTCAAGAACCAGGTTAGGTTTCTGTCGCTGTTTCCTACTGATACTCAGTCACATAATCAGTGAGGTTTAGTGGTGGTGTAAAGTGCCACTCCGTTTTGAGTAATTGTGAAAAAAATCTGTCCTTTACTCAAATCGCACTGACTTCTACTTTAAATATCAATGTCAATTTGAAAGCCTAGGTTAAAATTAAAAATAGCTGTATTTTAAACTCTCCAGCTACTTTGCTTCTCTTTCTCAGGAATGTTACCATACCACTATTTTCAGACCATTTTCAGTGGTCTTGACATCTGCCCTTCATATTATTTCTTCATGATACATCACTATTGTTAAGGAAAAGGAACACTGAAAATGAAGAACAAATAAGACCTTGTGTAAGAGCTGTTAGCAACAGCCCCTGAAGCAAACAAAAGAACCCACTTGAGGGTGATACAATATTTCTTGACCATTTAAAAAAGACTGAATTTTTCAATGGCTGATTGTGAAGATATCTTTCAGATGTTTAGGAACAGATATTTTTTGTGATAAATTTTTGGTTTCTGATCTGTGGGGAGGGGAGTTCTCTAGTTTACTCCTCATATAACTTCTACTAAGTTAAAAAAGGCCCAAACAAATGCATTATTCTTTATTGACTATTTCTGTTTAGTCTAATTTAGCTCTTTAACATAGTCTCAAATGCTGAAATTTCTATTTATAGGTGAGAAAAACATCTTCCATCTTGAGAAAGACATCACGTAGATCTGGTATTGAACACATACAATCTATTATTCTTCATAACTTTGAAAATTTGAAGAGAAAGTTAAAACATTCTGTTAAACTTTGTTTAAGATAAAGCTCCATGGGTTGCTGTAGCCTGGCAGGGATGGGGCACTGGGAGACCCTGCATGCCTGTGAGCCAGGGGCTGGCTGTGAGGAGGGTTTGGGAAGGATGGGCTGTGAATTGTCTCCAGTCAAGGACTGCATCCCCTTCAAATCTGCAGACATAAATGCAACATTGAATCGTTGGAGAATAGCAGTCCTTCAAATAGAATTGAGGTGTTGAAAGATCTATTTGAACACTGGAAGGATGCTATGTTTTTAAATTAAAAACCATGCAATCAAAAGTCAGAAACCTTACTATGTTCAGCAACAGAAGTGAACAAATCCTCAGAATTAACTCTGAAGGAATAAAATTAATATTGATAGAAAGTCTATCTTTTCAAAATTAACACCAGTCTTTCTTATGGCCTAAGTTATATCTTATACTTAATTTTCTATCATACAGATGATGAGAAACTCTCGAGGTGTGGTACAGAAATCATGGTAAGAAATTAACTTTTAAAATTAAAATTCCCAGTATTTCTATAGGAATCACCTACTTATGTATATCTTGCAAATGCAAATGGAATTTTTGGTAGCACAATAGATAAATGTGTGTATTTCGAACAATTGGATTCAGTGGTAACTTTTAAGCCTATAGCTTGGAATAGTGTCTAAAATGTGACTGAGAATTATTCCCAGATTCAACAGCAAGAAGAAATATGGGAAAACAAATTAATGAAGACTAATGTGCATGAGATGCCAGCTGTCTATTCAGTTTCAATAAAGGTGCTTCTTTAAGTGATCTAAAATATGGAAATTTTTCATCTGGTCTAGAAATCTCAAAATATTTGACTTAGGAGATTTTCAGGAATAAATACCTTATATTGTGATGAAACTGAGAAGATAAAAGGAAGATGAAGTTGGAGACCAAGGAAAGATCAGAACTTAAATTTTGCTATTGGTTCTGTAAAAATGGGAAAACTCTGAGCAGTAGAGGAGAGCCACAAGACTATTTTGAAACCCTGATGTTTTATGCCTTTGTCACTGCTGCTATGTGCATCATGATGTTGTATTTGAGATTCAGCCAAACTTCTGCTAAAAATCATGTGAAACTTGCCTCTTTTAGGTTTCTTAACAAACTTTACTGTGTTTGTTAAAAGGGTTGTTAGGGTTCACAAATGTTTTAAATTAACTTGAGTACACTCGGCTAAAAATCACATGAAATTAGTTATTTTAAAAGTTTTGTTTGCAAAGAAAAAAAAAAAAAAACCCTTTGACTTTCTAGGCTGACTTTGTTCTGACTTTTTATTCACTGACCATCAATCTCCAGGAGGGGAGTGTGATAGATTCAAACCCCAGATATTGTTCTGGAATATCTGTGGAGGGAAAGAGAGAGCTCTGGTACCAGCTTTCCTGGTTTTCTGTTGCTGGTGCTGTATAGAACACATCTGGGTCTCTGCATGTAGGCCCACCTGTGAAGAACTGGACAGGATAATAACCTGCCTGCTTTTAGTGTTCAGGAATTCAAGAGGTGGGGATATTGCAAATGAAATCTTAAGACAAATGGGTTTTATTTGTGAATTAAACTGGGCTGATTTATATACTAAAAAGGAAAAGAAGGACCGAGAAGTCTTTCAAAGATGAGAAGTAGACTAAGCAGTGTGCAACTTCAAATTGAAGATTTGTCCAGAGCTGTAACTCATTACAATGAGAATTCTTTTCTTTCCAGAGTTACTCAAGAAACAGTATGTTATCCCAGTGATACCAAGGCTTGCTAACATGTCAGGATGTTTGGCCTTGAGGATTATAAGACTGGATGCTAATGCTGCATCTTAGTTTTTTTCCATCACCTATCATTTCCCTAAGTTCAGAAGCTCTCCCAACTTCTAGCACAAAGCAATTAGCAGCTGTTGCCAGCCTCAGTTCCTCCTCTTCCATGTCCTCATCTCTTGTCAAAAGAGAAAGAAGTAATATTAATGCATTCATTTTTAGCTGAATTCTTGGAAGCATTCTTTGAGGAAAAGCTGACTTTTACCACTCTATATTACCTTCACTTTTCCTTCTTTAAATCCTCAGTTACTGAAGTAACTTGTGGCTTTTTCTCAGTACCTTACTGAAGTAATTTCCATACTTTCTGCCTACTGCAACCTAAACATTTAAGGTCATGCTTCCTGATTTCTCTCCCTTTCCCCAGTAGCTTTATTTATATCTATTCCACCAAGCATACAAAAATTTTCCACTAGTTCTCAAACAGGCTTCATTTTCTCCTCCTTCCAAGGTATCAGATTTTCTGTTCTCAAGGTGTCCTGTTTCTCAAGATTTGTAACAGGAAGATGTGAGGAACAGAACAAAATCTTACATAATTTGGAGCTACACATACTTTAGGGAATGTTTCTTTAACATTTTTCAAGGAAATTTTCATTTTCTCTGTATTTTCAGTGGAAGCTTTGGCTGTCAGTCATTTCAAGTCTTACAAATTCTATTGAACATCTTTGCCACTACACTCCATTTAAAAATTGAACTGTTCTACTTATTCTAGAGTTGGACAGTTTATCACAGACAATAACAAATACAAAATCACTCCATTCATGACAGTCCATATTGGTTACTAATTGTTAGTATCTTTGCTTGAAATATGCCCCCCATGGTTTTCTTTTTGCATTCTTCCTTTATCTTCTTTATCCAAGGCTGAATTTATCCAGACTTAGCAGTAATGGATTTGACAGTCTCACTAAATCTGCAGGGAATTGCATTTGCTTGTATCATGAAGACATTAACTTAGCTGAATGGAGACATTGTGCCCTGATGTTTGTAGTATGAAGAATGGTGTAATAAGTTAGGGTGAACTCAGTATTTTCAGGATCCACCTAGTAGGGGAAATGGATGAGGTAAAATACAGCTGTCATTTTGCCTCGTAGAAGAACTGAAAGAAAAGTGATACTTTTAGTGGGGAAAAAAAGCCCCAATGGCTGCATGATCAGAGCATTCTCTTAAAAATAAAGTGGATTTCTTTGATGGTATCACATGAAATTTTAATTAGTTGCATTGATTTAGATTCTAAGCCAGATTGTTCAGTGCTGGGGTATAAAGGTTGGAAAAAAATTAGATGTTTCTAGACAGTGAAAAATGTGGGTAACTTTGGCACTGCCAAAGGGACAGGAGAGGGTGATGATACTGCCACTGTGAAGCAGAGGTAGTTGCAGGCACTGAAGGGATTTAACATAGATCCAACGGGATTTAGCCGAGCTGCAGCTGCCAAGAGCTGCACCCAGCAGACCCGTTCAGTGACTGTGCTTTCTGGCACACTGGTCCTGCCAGCACATTGGTCACTGCAGCTCCATATTTGAGCTGACAAGCTCTCACAGAGAGCAGACCACAGTGCAGATGTGCTGAGTGGCTGTGCTTACATAAAACCAGCAGCTGATGTGTTACAAAATACTAGATTTAGACTCGCTGTGTGAAGAGCTGATGCTGGTGTGGGGCAGGAGGGATGAGGAGCATCTCCCTCTTCCTCAAAGGCAATGTAGTCCCATGCTCCTCATCCAAAATGCCAGACCCATCAGCCTGTGGCTGCTCAGGCTGCTCATGAAACATTTGTACCACCACCCGACCTGCGGGTTGCCCTGCAGCCATGTGTTCATGTTCAAATGCTCCAACTGGGACCCACCCTGGCTCCAGACCCACGGTGCATGGCACAGTTTGCCTGTGCACTGACAGACACTTCAGGTTTTAAGTGTGTTTCATCTAGAAGCAGGTCTTTTCACCGTGTGTGTGCTGCATGCTTTTCAGCTGAAGTCTTCCAGGGCAGCTCTCTGCCTCAAATTACCTCCTCCTGACAGTGGGACAAGAAGAATTTAATTCGATTGTTTCTTAAATTGAGGTTGGACTAAAGCAAGACTTGTTTTGCCATGTGGAAAGGGATAATAATTCTGAGAATTTCTACTGCCCAAGCTCACTAGAGTAGGAGTAGGAACTTGAACTTAGGCAAAAAAAATCATATCATCTTGGTGTAGCTGTTAAAAATCTGACAGAAATACAAGTGCAGTGTTATACCTGTGTGCAGTGCAAACATTCCATCCTCCCCTGGTGCTTCTGCAGCAATCACAGAGCAAATCTCTTCAACACAGCAGCTTAATCTGCAGCTGGCCTGGGTAGTACCTTCCTTCTAAATCCGTTTTCCACTTTTTGGGGACCTCCTGACATGGTGGAACTGCTTCTTCATGCTGTCAGGGTTACTCATGGACAGAGATAACGACTATCAGAGATGGTTACAGGATCTCAGGAAGACATGGGAGAGTTTAAAATTGGAGGGAAAAAAAAGAACACAGAGGAGGAACAACAGAGATGAAAGTGTTGAGGATAGAGAGCTAATAAGATCACAAGACAGGGCAGGGGCCTTTGATGATAAGAAGAATCAGAGTCTAAGTGGAAAATAAGGAGTAATTAGAAGAAGAGATGGAGTAATCTGAGAGAGGGTGGAGATTTTTGGAGTTGTCACAGTGTTAGAATGTGGAAATTAAGCCAAGAACTGGATGTCCTAATAATTTCTTTACCATTTTTGCTGTGAGATCTCACAGCAAATTAAATGTTTTGTCCAACACATAGGTCATCCACCCCCCTTTACACATAGATTGCAGATTGCAGAGAGAAAGCTGAAATTTTAAGGCAGGTCAGGCCACTCTGAACGCCTCACAGTGCTCATATTTTTAGAGGAGAGCTTTTACAGAGCTGTCAGGTGTGAGAGCTCAGAGCTCCTGCAGACCACAAATAACAAATAGAGAATCTAGAGGATAAAGAGTTATCACCCAGGGATCCAGCTTGGAAGGGCATTGTGAAAGTGGCTAGCTTGGTGCTTGCTGGAAACTGAGGACAGTATTTCTGAACTGCTTTTAAAATGAGACTATTCTGACTCCTATCACACATCTCCCTGGTTTTAGCAGTCCTGTATATCAAACACATCACCAGAAACGGGTTTGTTCACTCTATAGCCCAGATATTGTCTCAGGGCAAGAAACAGTCTGTCCTGTAGGAAACTCTAAATATGGCTTATTATTAAGCTTATAATATCTTGTAAGTCAGTTGTCATTGAATATAATACTGAATATTTTTCTAATTGCAGTATTGTGTTTTTGTGTGTTTACACAGAGCATATGAATGAAATCTGACTCTTCTACAGGTGTCTGTATCATATCCTCCTTGCCATTTTAGAGTTTGAGTACTAAATCTCCATCTAAGAAGTTTTGGTCACAGCTTTTAGTATTTAGTGTTATTGCTTCTTTTGTCGGTCATTAAAGTGGAATAGGAGGATGTATGTGTAACTAGGCTTTTATATTATTAGAATTAATGGTGTTTGAGAGGAAAATAGATATTTTGCAAGCATGGAACTGTTCCAGAGAGAATATATTCTGCTGTGTGCTAACAAACTGCTATTCATTACCCATTGCATGAATGAAATTATGTAGAGTAAAATGCTTCTGGGGGACAGAAATAGCTTCCCCTCATAGAGAAGAGAGAACAAAAATATGTGCTATGTCAGTACTATAGCCATAGATATTTAATAAACATGCAAACACACATACATAAATGTAGATATTTATAGATTCCCACTCTCAATTTGCAAAATTTCCTGTGTAAAGCTCTGTTTGAAGTATAGCATAGTATATATGTAATATGATAAAAGTTCAAAGATCTCATTTCACTTATATATTTTCTTTAGTTCAAAGACAGTTGAGAAATTTAATAATGAGTATTTACATGTGCTGGTAGTCCTCTGATATGGAAGCCCTTAAAAATTTGCATGATTTTAGTCAGAGAAGAAGCTGCCTGAAGAATGGGAAAGTTAATCTATAAGTGTCTGATCATTACTAGGTTCATCATCGTTTGACAAGATATGAAAATTCCTGATTGTTGAAAAAATTATATCATGCAAACCTTTGTTTTTAAATAATTATTTGAACACTGTTAATATTTCTCAAGCTCATTGAGAAATATAAATTGTCTAGTACTGGTTTTGAAATATTATAACAAATCTCACTCTGTCTACTAAGCTCCTAAGTGGGCAGCAATCTATTCAATGGTGAATATATTCTTTTAAAAATAGTTAATTAGGAAAGGAATTATACATTTATATTTAGCATTGAAGATACTTTTATCAAATTGTTCTTGATTTTTTGAAATAATAGTGTCACTAAACCAAGAAAAAGTTTGATTAGTAACCAGTTAAGGGTTTATAAGATTTTCCCCTTTCAGTCATAGGCTGGGTTTTTCTCCATTTTGCCCATCACTGTAACAAATACAAAACACATTCAAGGGTATTGTGATGAAATATATTTCCATTCCTTTACCTAAAATTCATTGTAGGACAGCCCAGACTTTTAGCTGTTCAAGCAAAACTTTTAGTCTGAAGTAAGCTTCTCTCTGTTCTGCACGTTGGAGACCAACCAAAATGAACTGACAACATGTCACGGCCCTTAGGAGGTGCTCTAAGTGAACAGATTTATTATATTTTTCTTCTCGAAACTAAGGGTTTTAAAAACATTTACAGTAAATGAATGGGATGTGGGATGGTAGCATGAAAAGCTGTGAAGCAGATTGAGGTTACTCAGTATTTAGAAAGAATACAAATTACTGTTATTTCAAAAATGACCAAAAAGAATTGTTTTTGGTAAGTATTATTTGTGATATTACCTTGTAAGGACGTACACATCTACCTCTCCTCTCTTTCTCTCTTTCTTTCCTTTACTTTCACCTAATTAGTAAAACTGCTACCTTTATAAGTAATAGTTCCTGAAGGCAGGTGGGGATCTGCCACTTTATTCTGATCAGTTAGAGGGTTGAAAGAGGACAATTAATAGAGACACCATTGACTATCAAATGAGGTTTCTTTCCATTTCAGAGCTTTCATAAGCTCTCATCTTCAGAAGAACTATCTCTTTATGCTCCATTTCCTTTCCAAAGATGACAATAACTGTTATACATTTTGTAAGGATGGCTTATTTCCTTAGGGTGACAATATACATTACATATTCTTCCCCTTTTTCCTTTGGGAAGGACTTTTCTTTATTGCAGAAGATTTTGAATCCCAGACTAAGGTCTGAATGCCAGACTCCTTAGGCTGGACTTTGAAAGCTGTGACAGACACTTGGTTAAGTGTTAGAAAGACCATGACTGATACATGGATTACCTGGCCCTTTTACAAAGTGACTCCTTGCCTTTGGAATGGGATTACCCAAAAGACAGTGGATTAATACCCACAGATCAAGATCACAGCTCAAGAGCAGACCCATTTGTTGGACTGCTGCTGGTGGGTGTTGGCTTTCACACTGCAGGGAGAAGTTGCTGACACAAATTCATGTCCTTGTTATGCCAACAGTTATCAAATGGGGCTGTTGCCTGCTTTGTTGAGGAAAATGCAAAAGCACATACATCATTCAAACATATGTTTTCAAACATGCAGTAATTGTGTAATGGTAAAACAGATTTGCCCCAGAAAGGCTAAATTCAGAACAGCCTTGTGTCTGAGAACGCTAGGTTGCCTCTAGGTCAGACCAAGTGGCAATAAGAATGGAAGTGAAACTACAAATGTGTCATTGGATTTAAAGCCTGTGTTGTTCTGGGTTATATTTGGGTGAACTTTACTGATTTAAGAATATTTATATAATGCTCCCTCAGAAACAGAAAAAAATCAGTGTTCTTGCCATGACACATTTCAACTATAAATTCTAACTACATTTTTACAGTGCAGTGTTTGGATAGCTGTCCCAAACAATAAAACTGGTAGATATATCAGGAACAGATGCTGGCCTGGGATATACTGTAAAATGAATAAACAGTTTTATCATTCTCCTAAAGCTCTGAATGACCTTCCTGAGCAGAAAGACAGAACTGGGTACCAAATACAAATCTTATCAGACTGCTGGCAGGCTGAATGCATTTTAACTGACTCATAATTCTGGCTTAACTCTCTTATCCATGCTGATTTATGTCCACAAAATAAATGTAGAATAAAAGAATATCAATGCAGACAAAAACAGGCATACATGAAATAATTGAAAGAGGCGATAGGGTGAATTTAAAAAACGAAGTTGTAGAGAAGGAGAATCACATTTCATCAAGTAAGTACTAAATCAGAATGGAACCTAGTTCATCCTATCTACAAGAAGTAGTGTATCATGAAGACAGTGGTTTGGAATTTACTCTGAAAACATAGTCCTAGAAGTTAATTCTGCTTCTTTTGGAATTTTATTCTTTCAGTTCAACAGGATTAACATTTGGCACATAACAAAAAGCCTCTAGATTTCTTTAACAGCTTATTGTGCTCACTAAGTCTTTCAACCAATGAAAAGACAAATTTATTTTTTTGGCTGTTTTTGGATGTGGCTATGAATTATAGCCAGATTTAAATATATTTCCCTTTCCTTTTATAGATTTATGCTGAAATTCTTTGTTTTTTCTTATGAGGATGGTTTTTATTCTCATGACTAGCCTACCAAATAATGTCAGTGGCAGAGTACATGGAAATTACACTACAACTGTTACTAGTAATGTTTCTTTAAAGTTGTTTCCTCTCACCAATCCCTAAACTTTTAATGCTGGAGAGTGAAGTGTACACTTATACTGCCAGGAATAAGAGCCCAAGACTTAAGGATGGATTATCTGTATCTCTCTGGCAAGCAGTGACGGATGAAAACTACTTAGCTGTCTCACAGCTTTTACTCTTCTACAGTCTTCTTTCAGTGAGCTTAAAAGCACACAGACAAACCCATACTTCTTCACAATTCTCAACATTTGTGTCTGCAGAACTGCTTCGAAGAATACTAATGGTTGGATGGGCAAAAACAAGATGAAACTATATTTGAGCAAGACCATTTTGTAAATAGAACTCTGGTTAGGAATCTGGGATGTTACTTAGTGCAATATGTTTTGGCTTAAAGGACATCTTGAAATAATTTGACTCAGGAGTTCTAAAGAGCACTCAGGAATTCTTATTGCACATCCATTTGCCCAAAGAATAACTCCTGTTGTCTGTCATAGAGATACACCATCACCACCCAAGTGAATGGCAGTCTTGACATCAAATTACATTTACTGCAAAACATTTGAAATAACCCTCTGTCACAAAATAAAATCATCTCCTTAACCTGATGAGTGACTGCAGCTACTGCCTCCTCTCTGGAAATGCTTTGCTGTCAGTGCAGTGAGAGGATGTGTTGCAGGCTGCTTTGTTATAGGATGTAGCACAGCAGTGTAAAAGAAAAGCTTTTGTTGGCCTTCACGTGGCTTCTGTGTGCCTGAATCAGTAGGAATCATTGAAGAACGAGGAGGGCCCCAGGATCACGACAAGCAAGGATGGTATTGATTCCTAACATTATATTTTACTGTGCTTTGCCCAAAAGATCAGAGTACCCTCTCTTTTGAAGGGTTATCACGTTGGTAAGTCTATTCTGGGAAACTGGAATTCCCTATGACTCTTGGTGGGGTTCATTATGGGAAGAGACAAGTACTGAAAATAAAGCCTTTGGCTGACCTGCAGTTGCTTCACTCTTGGCTAAATGCTTTTAAATATGCAGTAATTTATGTTTTATTCTTCTAGTAGAATTCAGGAGCAATGTGTAGGATAGTATAAATGACACCTTTTTCCTTGTGGCTGGGTCTTAAACCATCCTTTTTTCAACCTATATGGAAGAGTCATCATTGTCATCAATGTCACCATTGGTGTAATCCACAAATGCTGGGTAGGAGTGGCAGGAAAAGTAGAGCTGTGCACAGTAATAAGGAAAGGCTTTTTCAAATGTCACCCTGCATGTCCTGAGGAGTACTAGCCAAATTATTACCCATGCTTTTTTTTGGGTCAGTGTTGAGCAGGAGTGGAAATGAAGACAGTTAAGACATGTTTCTCATTTAACTGAAAACATCTTCCAAAATGATGCTTCTCACTGCCTGAAGGGGTTGAATGTGAGTAAGAATGATCACTGAGAATACCTGGGTAAATAAAGAGGTTGAAGAGCATTAAATGCACCTTGTAATATTAATTTGGTACTCCTTTCTGGAAAGCATTGCCACTTGCCTTGATATTACTGAAATCTGGACTTACAAGTCCAGTGTAAGTATCTTGTCCAGGTGTGGTGCCAGGAGAAGCTCTATTTGTTACGTCTTTTTCTTTTTGTTTCCCTTGTGAATTAACATTCTCAAACATCTCAGAGATAGGAGTGAAGAATATTGCAGTATTAGGAAATGTAAAAGATATGAGAACTCCATAAAATATTGCAAAGATTATTCCTCCAGAACAAGCTGCTAAAAGGCTGGAAGAATGCAAACTTTTAAATGGTTTGAATTATGAAGTGATTGAGGAGAATGGGAAAGCATGATGTAGGAAGAGGACAGATGAGTGTCAGGAAAGGCAGGGGCAGCAGGTGCAATGTCCCTTGTGATCACTGTGCAGTGGGGATACCCTTTGGATCACCAATCAGGTAAGGAAGAGGTGAAATGCAGATGGTGATGTTTGCAGTATGTCCTGAGGCCTTTCTCTGCTAAAACACCCTGTGAAGCCTTGGTTTGAAGGCTGGGATCAAGGAGCACTGATCTTTTTGGAAACCAGTGAACCTTCAATGCATCTGGCCTGTATTAGGAACAATGGGTAAATTGAAGGGAGCATGATAGCTCTACCTGACAAATGCAATATTGGAGCTCTGTGAGGAAATTAAGCTGATCTGATTTTAGATTTGTGACTAAACACATGCTGTTAGTTATAGGGTATATGCAAAAATAATATAAATAATTGGCTGGGGAAAAAATATTTCCCCTTAATTGCTGAGATAGGTATAGCAGAGGAATGCATTTTTTGACACAGACATTTATAAGCCTGCAAGCAGAGAGCATAGACTTGTCTTGCTATGGTGTAACATCAGGCTGAAAGAAATTTTGTTTCTCTATAGATCTGCTGCAGGGGAAGGACTGCGGGGAGGAGTGTTGAGCAAAAGTTCCTCCTATGGAATGGCTCAAAAGAGAAAAATAAAAGGGTAAAGTACATGGAGTTTGAGATCACTGTGGCTAAGAAGGAGCCCTGATGACCCTTGCTGCAGGGCCTCACACAAGTTTCAGAGCAGCTTAATGGCCACCAACTGAAGAGCTACATTTCAAAGCATTTACTGGGCTGTACACTTCATTATGTCCATGCAGAGAGACACCAGGAGCTATTGACTTAGACAGAAAGATGAAAAAATTAACTCTCGTTTTTAGGAGAAGTAGTGACTGTCTTTTCTGAATTTGCTTCTGCAGATGAATATGAAAACTTGACAGTAAATTCTGTCATATTGTCCTCCTGCAAATAGGATTTCTGACTATTTCACTGACCATACTAGTACTCAGCGATACCAGGGGACATAGCTGGTATTTATTACTGTTAAAAGTAAAAAACAGATAAAATAATTTTACTACCCATATGGTCTGTGTGGTATTAAGCAAGGACTGGAGTTGCATGTTGGGTTTCAGTTTGTTTAATAATTAATTATGTGATTTGTCACAAAATATTAAAATCAGATTGAGGTCAGAACTTACCCAAGACTAACATATTGAAATGTAATGTCACTTCTAAAACATGCTGTTTAACTATTCTTTGGCTTATGTTTTCCAGCTTGTACACGTGCCCTATTTCATAGAATCACAGAATACCAGGTTGGAAGGAAATCTCAAGGATCATCTGGTCCAATTTTACTTGTGAAAAACATGATCTAGATAAGATGCACTACTTTGTCCAGCTTAATTTAAAAGAGTCCAATGTTGAAGAATCCACCACTTTCAGAGGGGATTACTCCAGTGGCTGATTTTCTCATAGTGACAAATCATAGCCTTTGTTATTGCTGCTTTGAAGTTTCTGTGAAAAGTGTGTTTTTTCCTATTATTATTTCAGGTTGATTTTCATAACCTTTTTGGAAGTCCAGGGAACATGATAATTTTGCCTAACAGATCTGCCAAATATGTACAATGAGCTTGCTCTGAAATGCAGACAAGCACTAAAGACTTCTCAGTTCAGAGTTCAACTGATAATTTATTCTCATCACTGCTCCTTCGTGTGTTAGCTCTGATGAAAGTTAACTAGAGGCAACAGTTGCAAAATACTCTAGCAGTATTTATTCCTTTGTTTAAATGAACTTACATTCCTCATTTGTATATTTTTTGCATCTTCTGTTTATTTAAATGCTTAGGTTTTGTTGACATGTCTGTTCTTGAGAATGAATTCTTAAGCCTACTCTGGCTCAACAGGCTCAATTCTTCAATTTCTCTTGTCAGGTATGCTTGCTCTTTCTGTTATGATAATGCCAGCTAAGTATCCACCTTACACTGAAAATTTAAATAGATGGAGTCAAAAACAAGTTCACCACTTCTAAAAAATCGGTGAATGGACAGCTCAGGCATTGGTAGGCTTCAGTATTTATTTTATACTGTTAAACATAGTGACAATAGAGGGAAGTGGGCAAGGAACCATGCACTAACACATTATTTTCTAGTATGTTCTCATAAGGTGTGATAATGACTAGTAACACCAGTGAAGATGAGGTAGTAAAAAACCTTTTTTCGATTTGTTTCACAAGCTTTGTTCTTTATTTGGCATTTGTTGTGAGTCCAAAGCACCTCTAAAACGACAGTTCAAACAATCTCTGATAGCAAGAAAGTAACCTCTGAGTGAACTTATTTTCTTTCTTTGTGTTGCTTTCTCCTTGGAGGGGAAGAGGGACAAACAAATGTGGCTTGCTGTTCAGACTAAACAAAAAGATTAATATTTGCATTGTTCAGAGATAGACTTTGGAAAAGACACATCAAATGCTTAACACCAGAGGTGAAGAGGCAGCTTTCTGCTTCTGAGAAGGCCGTAAATATTTCTGGAGAGGGACAAGTGCAAGAAGAAGGCATCTGACACTAATATATAAAAATTACCTACATATTCTGATTCTCAATTTGTTTGATGGGAACGCTTCCCATGGGCAAGTTGTTTCACAGAGATACCTAGAGAAAAGCCAAAGTCTCCCTGATGTTTTACCTTCCCGAATGCAGCAGGCTGGGATCTGAAATCAAGGAGCAGACCCATTTTCACATGGACTTCTTTCATGGGTTTTTTGTCTGTTTTGAATATGCACATGGGAGGTTAGAAATTAGAAACGATGCTGTCTTGTTTCTTTGTGGCTGTGCTAGCTGGGAGATAGGGCTGGTATGAGACTTCGTGGTCCCCAAGAAAACAGGGCTGCCACCAGACCTTCTGAAGGCAAGGGCTGTGGTCCTGTCACAGCTAGGAATGATGCCTGTCCAACTCAGGTTTGAAAGGATTCTGGTAGCTACTGCACAATCCAGCACAAAAAAAAGTGTGTTATGACTAAAGAGATGAAGAAGCTGTCTAAAGTGAAAAAGTAAGCCTTTCAGCTGCTGTTAAGTAACACATTTTTCCCCTTTAGAAAGTGTTTGGAGGGGAAAAGAGCTGCAAAATTCAATATAAGTATTTTGCTGCTACATAAAAAAGAAGGTAATGATAAAAGATTGTTCATAGTAAAGAAAGAAATTTTCACTCTAAAATGCTGTGCTTCAGAAAAAAACAAAACATTGATATCATTGAAGAGTAAGAGAAAAGTGTTTACTGATGAATGAATGAGCATAAACAACATTCTGCAATTTTCTCTGCACAATACTTGGAAATGCATTTAAAACTGAAAAGCACTTTAGCAAATTAGGTTGATCATTGGACCATTATCCGAGCAAATTTTAATCTTGAACCAGTTTACTGAAACCCTTTAAACTGCTATGAAATGAAACTCTAAGAGGAACTATGCAACAATAATAATGTCAAAGACTTGCTTTCTTGATTTTTTGCAGAGCTTTATGAGATAAACAATTCTTTTTCTGTTAAATAAAATATGGGAGCAGTACTTGATTCCTAGTTTCTGAAAATGCACAGAAGTTACAAATATACATATACCATGAGAAAATATTATATATATATATATATTTATTTATTTATTTATATATAAGCACAGAAGAGATTGCTCCTCTTGAGCAAGAGGTGCAGTAAGCAGAGTTGATTGAAGGTTTCAGAATACCTCTCTTTCACTTGTTTGCCATAAAGCCAAATGGGTTATGTATAAAAGGAATTCGCTTAGCACTCAATGGTGAATAGATTGAACTGTATATATATATATATATATATATATATATATATTCCTGTTCCTAACCTCTTTTAAATGAGTAGCATCAGGGGAGAACACTTGGCTGCAACACTACTGTAACCTTCAGTAATCCAGTGGGATGCAAATCAGAGTCCTTTCAAGACTGCCTGCCAGCCTTGATGTGAGAGAGTATCTTTTTCTGAACGAGCCCTATCTCGTGCAGCTCAGCTTGACCTGAAATGTATTTCCAGCTACAGTTTTTGTTTAATGGCCATTTAACTACTTCTGAACTGTTGCCATATTTGATCAATAGTCAAGGCAAACACTCGCCAGACATGTTGAAGTCACTCCAGCTGTTCCATATTATGCTGATTGGTCATGTAACTCACGGCACCGCTTCTGTTCTTTGATAGTATGACAAAAACATTTAAATCAGACAAAAAGCTCTAGTATGTAACCAAAAATGGCACTTATTTATTCACATAATCATTGTTTTGCCAAACATGTAGTGTTTAATCACATCTGTGTAATAAAAGACCCCATAAAAATTCCTGATCTTCCATTTCATTTGTAAGGATGTAAATTTAACACAGTTTTCTTTGCTTCTAGAGGAAATCAGTATAATAATCAATTTGGCTTTGCTTCTGCTGGGATTGAAAGATGTGCTTTATTTTCTCTGGAAACTAAATTAAACGTGAAATTGCTCAACTTTTAATTTTTTTTTTTTTAAGTAGAGCAATGAAATAGCTAAGAAAATTTTAAATGTAAGCTTAAAGTGAAATCTCTTTTACCTTAGGCTGCTGTAAATTAAGAATAAAACACCTAACTATAGTATCTGTGTTCTGCTAAATAATTTTCTTGGTACTGATGCTAGAATATCTGTTTCTTCATGCACAATGGAATTGGTATTCCATGTCACACTTAAAAACATTTTTCTTGAGTAAGATATTGCATTGATATCCAACATAATGGATCAAAGTCATAATTCGTGAAATTTCTATGAAAGTTCACTATGAATTTGGGAAACAAATTGACCCTAACACTATTTACAGGTTAGGAGTTTAATGAAGGAAGGGGAACAACAGTAAATTGCTTAATTTTTATGCTACCTGAGTTTTGACTTATTTTCATTTTAACAGTGACTGGTGAGGAAGATACCTTATTTTACTTTGTTCTTCATGGAATTATTGTATATGAGCTTTCAATGACAACCCATTTCTAAGGGAATAGGAAACATGGAGACAGATGCTTTGAGGAGACAAAGCAGAAGCTAGTAGAAGAGAACATGATATTAATCCTAGGACAAAGGAATTTAACATTTTATTTGCAAAGATGAATATCTCCTTCCTCTGGAAATGCTTGCCTGCAGACGACAGACTGTTGTTTAATAAAAATGTCTCTTGCTAATGTTGAGCTATGGCAGTCCTGAAGATCAAGTAGCAGGGTGTGTACAGACCTGTGGCTTCTAGCAAGTCTGGACAGCTGTTTATCTCTACAGTTGATA
Organism: Sturnus vulgaris; assembly: GCF_052056855.1. Taxonomy (NCBI): domain Eukaryota; kingdom Metazoa; phylum Chordata; class Aves; order Passeriformes; family Sturnidae; genus Sturnus; species Sturnus vulgaris. Next base: position 62,854,529 of record NC_142243.1, on the reverse strand, counting down.
TTAATGGAATGTCATGATAAAGTAACTGGGAGCAGGTTGTTCCCTATCTCTAGGCAAGATGAAGCAGGATTAAAATGCCATCACTAGAGGTAAACATGGCTGGATTTTGCATGGTATGCTGAGTTGACCTAAGGTGCAATGGCCAATCTTCCACCCAGTTTAGGGTGTGCAGAAAAGATAAGAACTGAAAACAGCAACAACTGGACAAGTGGAAAGATATGGGCAAGATGCAGGTATGGTGAAGGACCTGAAGCAGCAGTACCATCTCTATGAATTACCTTTTAACAGATATTAAATTCATAACTTCTATCACCTTCTAACATTCCTAAATTGACCTAAGATCCTCCATTGAAACTGCCTATGCAATATTGTAGTTTAATTACAATGCAGAAGAAACTCAAACCTAGTGGTCTTCCATGATAGAGTGACTACATCAGTGGGCAAAGGAAGGGATGTGGATGTTATTTATCTGGACTTCTGTAAAGCCCTTGACACGGTTTTCTACAATAACTTTCTCTCTAAATTGGAGAGAGATGGGTTTGGTGAGTGGACTGCTAGGTGGATAAGGAAGTGGTTGCTCAGAGTCCCAATGGACATCAGTGACAAGTGGTGTCCCTCCAGGATCCAAATTAGGACCAGTGTTATTTAACATCTTCATTAATTGTATAGACGAAGGAATTGAGTGCACCTTAGCAAGTTTGACAATGATACCAAGCTCAGTGGTGTGGTTTTCAGACCTGAAGGATGTGATGCCGTCCTGAGAGACTTGGACAAGCTTGAGAAGTGGGCCCATGGGAATCCCATGAGGATTTGTAAGACCAAATGCAAGGTGTTGCACAGGGGCTGGGGCAACTCCTGCTATGAGTACAGGCTGGGGGATGAGCAGAAAGCTGCAAGAGCAGTCCTGCCAAGAAGCACATGGGGTTGCTGGTAGATGAGAAATTGAATATGAGCCATTGATATGTGCTCACAGCCCAGAAAGCAAATCACATCCTGGGCTGCATCAAAAGCAGTGTGGGCAAGAGAGGTGATTCACCTGCTTTCCTCTGGTGAGATCCCACCTGCAGCACTGCATCCAGCTCTGGGTCTCCAACACCAGCTATCCAGTACCTGGAGGGAGTTTATATAGAGGCACTTTTTAGAAAAGCATGTAGTGGCAGGACAAGGAGGAATGTTTCTAAACTGACAGAGAGTAGGTTTAGATTAGATATTAAGGGCAGAAATTCTTTGCTAGGAAGGTGGTGAGGCACTGGAACAGGTTGCTCAGAGAAGCTGTGGATGCTACCCTGGTGGTCAAAGCCAGGCTTAATGAAGCTCTGAGCAACCTGGTTTAGTGAAAGTTGTCCCTGTAATAGGCAGGGGAATTGGAACTAGATGATCTTTAAGGTAACTTCCAACCCAGGCCATTCCATGATCCTATGATTTTATGTATAACTTGATAAAGAAAACACTGACATCTTCAAATTTTTTCTAAACGTCTGGAATATTTTTTGTTACAGCAAAACAATATTTTTAAGAGGCATCCTTAGTGTATGCCTTTTGATGGTACTTAAATTCAAACAAAACAAACAGTCTGGAATTTTTCTACAGAAAACTTCAAGATCCTGAGGCAGATTTCTCACTTCTGTAATTATTACAGCATACTACATTATAATTTCATGCTCAAAGTAAGATAGGTGAAGGTGTGCAGTGTGTGACATTGGCCGTGACAGAGGTCTTAAAGGAAGATATCTATTACATGGATTAAAAGGACTTTCAACCAAAAACCCTTATTTTCCCAATATGAGGGAAGATTTTCATAACTGTTTGATAGCACTGGTGAGCAAACCAGGTGCCACCAACTTTTAATCTCAGTTTTGAATGTCTGATCTCTGTCAGAACACAATAGCTCTTGATTTACATTGACAACAGTGGGATTGCAGAACAGTTCAGTGTTAACTTCCCTGCTAACTCTTTTTATTCTCTAAGTCTCATCTGCAAAGGAAGCAATTTTTGTGTTTTCCTTCCTGAAAATTGCGACAGCGTCTGCTTCTCTTCAGCCCACCACCTCCAGGTTACACTGCCAGATAACGAGTGGCTATCAGATCTGTCACTAAGCCATGATCTATCTCTGGGAAATCTCGTGGTCCTTTCTAGTGGTCAAATGGTACAGCAGAGACGTCAACAGAAACAGTGCTACTATCCAGGAACCCTCACTCTTTTGTTTTGTTTGAACTCTGGCTGTGGGAAGCTGTTTGTGTTGCACGTGGCTTTGGTCACAAGGGACTTGCTTTTTCGCCTGTCTTGGTACAGTTCCCACAGTTATCTGACTTTCAGTATGCCACATAGGCCAGATGTATGATGCCTGAAATTTTCTTTTGTACTTAATGATATGTAGCATTTTCTAAATTAAGAAATGAAAAAAAAAATACAGTAAGGTGAATGAAAAGTAATTTTGATAGTACACAGCAAGGAGACAGTTAATTGGGGGATACCATTAATTTTGGAGGGCAAATAAGGGTCACTTTGGATGGCTAGGTTCTAAAAGAGAAGTATGTATCAGATAGAAAAACTGCAAAACTCCTGATTTTGCACTGTCTTTAGGTGAAGCCTTTCATTGATTTTTGCTTTGTGATTACTACTACTTTTAAATTACACATAAATGTATACATTTATCATGCAGGCCACATGAGATTCAGACCTAGAGGATGAAATATTTACCTTAGCATTCTTTATTCAAAGCTCCAGTAATAGAGAAAACAAATAACTATTTGAAAATACTAGAAAACTTGGATAGAATGATGATAAATTTATATTGGCTTAGCTCCACTGGTTTCAGACACTCTTGACATTTTGTGGATAAAGTTGGTAACATTCATTCTGAGTTATCTGCTCCCGTTAAACCACACATATCTTGCAGGAGAGAAAATGTGTCATTTACTGAATTTCTTGGTTTTCTGAGTCCTTACAGTAACACTGTGCCACTGATATTTCACTAGAGTGGTGAAGGCTAATATTGAGTTAGTTCTCTTATCAGGGAAGGTGATAATCCCCACCAGGAAGGCAAAGGTGTAACTAATCTTGAAAACCTGCTAGTCTTTTCTCAAGAAATCCAGAACATAAAGAGTTTAGCCAATAGACAATGTCAACAACTCTTCTTTCACCGAGTAACAGGCTATCATAAACTGTGGCAACTACTTGGTGTCTAAATGCCTGAAAATCTCCCACTCTGATTTGTGTACGTGCCAGATGAGAGAATATCTGAATTTTCAGTGGTGTGAGAAAATGTAACTGTAGCCACTAGGGATTTTCCTTGTCTTAGGGAAGTGGGTAGGAAAAGAGAATGCCAGCTTTTGTGATTTGGAATCAAAATTTAGCTCCTATGTGGTCTCAAGCATTGCAGGCAAGTGCTTTTTCACTGAAATGTGAAGCATTGATTTCCACATCAACATTTATGGATGGTTTGTCATCTTAAAAGATCACTTCCCTTCCTGTATTTTCCTTCCCTCCTATAGATTTTTACAGGGATTATTCTGATCTGGAATCATATGTACCTTGTGAGGTACAGGAACCACATATAATACTTTCTGCAAGAGAGGGACAGGGGTTCAGCACTTGCCTCCTTGTGGTTCAAAGCAGCTTGTGGTGCACAACACTAGGCTAAAGGGTAAAGTCCTCAGGTTATGGGTTTTGCTTTTTGGAGACTGTGACCACAGAGAAAAGGATGCAGGTTCAAAAATAAAGCAGCTTTGTTTGGGTATTTCTTGTCTTCTTATTTTCTGCCTCATTCTGTACCTACCAGTGTGGCTGTTTAGCATGTAAATATGGTAAACAAACACAGGAATTTACATGGACACTTTTTTTCTCAAAATCAAAGCGTATAAGCAGGACACTTTAAATGTAGTTTCTGTCAAGGGAGATACAGAGCATGTTTATGTTGGGTCAGTAATGATAGCCTATTGAGGGCAAACACTTTGAGAACATTCTATTGGGCTGTGCTCTGATATTTTTATTTAGTATAACCTTTAGTAGCTGGGATGTTGAGAGTCGTTAAGAAAGAACCAAGCACACAGAGTTTGGCCAAACAATTTGAATCACATATTCCTTAAAGCATTAGAAATACTTGCATTTAAGATGCTAAATAAAAGGACTTACAAAAAGCAGAAATATGAAAAAAGTAGTTTGGTAAATAGCTTCCTTATATGAAAGTGCTTTAATAAGTGTCATTTGCTTGATTTACGAACACTTCTGGATATAAAAATAATTAGGTCTATTAATAGATGTTGTATTAGGAAACAGAAGAGCTAATTTTACAGCTGTTTCCTGATACCAGTCACTTTGACCTTGACATGTAGTGCAACAATTTTACAGAGGTTTTTTGTTGCCATGAAAATGAAGAAATTTTTCAAAAGTCACAGAGAAGGAAAGAGGGACAGAGAAATGGACTTTCTGTCTAAATAAATCTTTTACCTTTTATTTATGTACTGTCAGGTGTTTATTCTCCTGTCGTGATGGAGAAGGATCAAGATTTGTGTTAGAGTAGGATAAACATCAATTAAGTTTGAAAAAGAAACAAAATCAAAGTAACCAGGAAAGCAAATGATCCAGGACGAAGGTTTAAATGAGAACCTGAAGATAAATGAGGAGGGGATAAACAGAAGGGGTTGTGAAGCACAGGAGAGAGAGAAAAAGAGAAAGGAACAATACATAAAAAACTCTCAGAAATCCTTTGATCACACTGTGGATTTAAATTCACAGGGCAGGACAATCAGCTTCCTCAGTTTTAATGCAGCACAGACTATCCTGAGAGAGAATCCAAGACTCTGAAATTCAGAAATGGTTAGGAAGTATCCAGAAGAGATGGAGGGAGTGCAAGATGGGTCTCAAGTACTTGGTTGTTAGAGAGTGCCACCCTCACATGAGCATCCTAAGTGTTTGAAATGTGGTATGGCATAGCCATGAAAACACTGGGTGGATGTTGGAGGCTAGTGGGTCTTGCAACATGAAAGAAAACACATCCAGAGTTGATAAGCAGTTGGACTTCTTACAGCTTGGTCTGCAGCCAGGACCCCTCCTTGTCCTTGAAAGTGTGTAATGAGAAAAACCTGACCTCTGTGAATTGTGTACAAGGAACATCTGTTCTAAGGAGGTGCTGTTGAGTAGACAGCCTGCTTATGCTACAAAGCTGATAGGGCTGTCTGCAATATTCCTCTCTCCATTTGTGAACCTTGATCTCAGTATATCAGATTGCCTCTATAAAATTATTCTTGCCTTGACTTTGTCACAGGAGTCATAAATGAAAATTCACTGAAGTTCTAAGGAACACTTATTTAGTACTTGCATTAAGTAATTAATATAGTAATAAAATCACCTCTGTATTGTTCTTGTAGCCTATGGACGGTAAGAGCAAGGAAGATAGTGACATTTAAATCTCTCAAATGTGGTTCATAACTTTAAACAAGAAAACCTCATGAACAGAGCTTACAATTGGAATTAAATCAAGTTTTAGTATTTTCCAAAAACCTTGATTAGAGAGACTTGGTCAGTGTTTGTTTCTTTGAGAGCAAAGGGAGTGCTCCTTTCACCCAAGGACAGATTTCCTAAATCAGCCTCAGAAATGAGAGAACAAGCGGAGGATGAGAGGGCAGCCCTCTCTTCAACAAAACTCTGGCCAACTCAAACATACTATTATTTCCTCTTTGCATTGGCTTTGTGTCCTGGCTGTGTACTATCCTCCTGCAGTAACAGGGTCAGTTGGAGCACTGGTTTATATTCCCAGCTGCTGCCTGCTGAGAACATTTTTCTCTTGCATACTCTTTATTGTATTTGTCCCAACCATGGAGCATGATCCTCCTGCTTCCCAAGGTAACTTGAAGGTATAGAAGAGCATAAAAATGATTCCACCTTTCCATCCAGGTCCCACCAAATAGCTGTGTGACTTGTGAGAGAAATACAGAGTTCATCACCAGGGCTGGGGAGACACTTATTCAACCAGTCCACTACACAGCTAATTCCATGGTTTTTTGAACGGTACTTCATGCAACATATAATTTTTAAGGAAGAAACCTCGGAAATTTCGATTCTGTTGATAGAGGAGGTAGGCTTCCACTATTATGTGTTCTGCTTGGCAACACATGATATTCTGCATGCATGCTTGCTTTGGCAGTACACACAATGGTGTGCAAGTGCATATTTAAGGATCAAATCAAACACAAACCACAGCTTTAATTCTGAAGCAAGATTTTTTTTTACTAAAAAAGCTTATGGTCACTTAATTCCATTTTAATGTTGTGTAACAAATTCAATGCTGTAAAAACAGCATTGAAAAACTTGGCAGATTTGTTAGGAGAAAGAGAAGTGGCAAAAAGTCATTTTAGGGAGGGATGATTCAAGTTCCCATTATTTTCAAATTTGAAAACAATTAAAATCTTCTTAATAGTTCTCTAAGTCACCCACTCTCATAAGCTCAAAAATGTGATCTAAATGCAGCTGTGAAGCAGGGAGGTATTTTTTGCTGATTTATTCAGGAATCCATTTCAGCACAGGAACATTAATTAGGGAGACAAATGATAATAAGGATAATAAGCAAAATAAAAGGAACAATCTAATTTAGTGATTTCAAGTTTATACAAGGAAAAATGGCAGTTGAAGGAGCTTCATGAATGAAGCATGAGGGAACCTCATCCCCGTCTTCAGCACTGGAAGGCTTTTGCAGCTGAAATGTCAATAGCAACAAGTGGTGATTGCTCATGGGGCTAATTTTCTGCCTCATAAAGTTTGGCTGAAGTTGGGGTGGCACAAAACTTTCGATTCAATTCAGTTTCACAAAACCATGTTGACTTCCTTGGATACTCAGTCCTCCTCCATTACAGGTCCTGCTGTTCTCCCCCTCCTCAGTCCCTTCATCTCTTGTCTTTCTTGCTCAGGCATGTGTGATTTCTGTAACACCTCCCTGCAGTTTCAGCAGTGGTACAGAGACAAGATTCCAAGGAGATGAGCAGAACAGATGTGGCCGCATTCCTCAGCCCCTGGGATTTGTTAAGCATTTGGGTTGTGGTCTCCCAAATTTTTCTTTTGCCACAGACTGAGCATGTACACGTTGCCAGATGGCTAATGGAGGCAATGAAAGGCGTTTCTGCTCTCCTCTGGATGTTCTTCTTCTGGCAGCTTCAGCTAATAGAATAAATCATATTTTCTTTTACTGCATAAGATTTTGAATGAATATGTAAATAGCTTTCAACATTTGTCTGAGTTCCTGAGAAAGGAACTATTAGGTCTAAATACTTGTCAGAAAGAGACTTGCTTAGATTTGGGACCTTCCCCATGTTTAATTTGCACTACACTCTCACATCTCTTAAATTTGACATGGCGTAGAAAAGATGATCAAAGACATTTAGTAGTTTCAGCACAGACACTCCGAGCTGGAGAATTTCGCTAAATCAGCCATTTAACACCTGCTCTTGGCTTCAGTCTTGCTCTTGGCAGAGGTGGTTTTTAAGGGTAATTGTGCTAGGAGGGCTGTGTGCCAGCACACAGCACTGTTTTGAGTGGCTGAATAGCCATAGCTTATGCTATGGATGTTTTAGATGACACTATTGCCACCTCTGGGGCACTGGTTAACTCAGGAGCAGAATCTTTGAAGACATATACATGCTGCCCTGCTGCTTGTATCTCTATATTCAAAGATTTGGTTCTGGCTGCCTTGCTTGTGCATGTGAAATGAACCAAGGATGTCTGCATGCATCTAGTGTGAGGATTTAAAAAGCATGTGTCTATTTGTCCACAAAATAAAAGGGGAAAGTAAACCTTATTTTGGTCAGGGTTTTTTGTTTAGTGGAATTTGTTTGTTTGTTTGTTTGTTTGTTTTTATTTTTTTCTTGTTGTTTGTTTTCTTTTTCTTCAGAGCATTCTAAGTTGAAAAGGAAATTTATATATGAATTAGTTAAAAGCTAGATATTTTGTGATCAAAAAAGACTTTTTATAGTCAAATCACCATCATTAATTTTCATGGGTACATTCCCTAGAACACTGTTTTAGTACAAGATAAAGTGTATGAAAACACGACAGCATTTTAAAGTCATAATTATTATTCAGTTGTTAATTTTGATAAATTTATCAAAATTTCTCATAATTTCAATGTACACTTTGTAACATCTTTCCACTTCTAATGTGTAGGAATATTTCAAAAAGTGGAAAGGAGGGTTATTTCAGAAAGTAATAAGGAAAATATGAATTTTAGTTTATTATTTGAAAGCTGATTATCAAGCTCTTAATTCTATATAAAAATCAGGAAGGTAATGATTACTAGGAACCCATACGGTGTTCCTACAGAAACTGATCTAATATCCTCCAGGTGTAAACCAGATTATGACAAGAGTAGGAACAAGGCACTTTAACGTCCAGTATCTGTGTGGAAAATAATGATCCATTTTTATCTCTGATCTATCCTCTTATATGCAGGATGTAGGTGTCATTAAAAATAAACCATTCTAAATATAGAAATCTTATAAAGTCCAATTTTGTCTCCCCATCCCCAAACAGTGTCCACAACAACTTCAGTCAAGGATGGACAAATTTCAGTAGTTACTGAAAGCAGGAGAAAGCACAGGAGTCAGACCCAAGAAAAAGTGACATGTATCTAGGACCAAAGTGCTTTTTTGTCTATGTGCAGGGAATATACTGTTGTCTTGCAGGAGAAGAAAATAAAAGTCTACCTACAATAGTAAAAACCTATAATCTCTAGAAATTTTCCTTTGCCAAAACAATTTAGCATTTAATATATCCCAGCCTTGTCTTCTGTGAGTTCTTTGCTGTTTGCATCTTCCATCAGGTAAAAGCAGAAGTCAGTTGTGCCACAGAATGTCTAATGCCCACCCTCATTTTGCTGTTCAGATGGTTGATAACCATTGCGTTGTTGCAATCACATGGATCTAGTGATCCCCATTCTCTATAATGTGGAGGAAAGCATTATAAATTAAATTGTTACAGTTTTAGGATATTCTATATCAGTGATTCCAAACAAAGCCAACTCTTAGTCTACTTCAGTCTGAATTCTAAGGTTCTCTAAGTTCCCAGTTTTTTTTCCTTTTGTTCATGTGTCAGACTGTGCATACTGATCCATTTTTATCTCTAACATCTACTGTGACTGACCTCTGCAGATATCCTCCTAGGTCATGTGCAGGATGTAACTGTCATAAAAATAAACCATTCTAAACACAGAAGGTCTGTAAACCATGCACTGGTAACAATTCCTTGTCAATTTATTTATGGATTTTTTTTTTTTGAGTTATTGTAAAAAGTTTCAGAAAAAAAAAAAAATTCAGTAAAAAAATTCCAAGTTATTAACCCTTTGGTGCAGAAGTGAAACTTGAAGCTGCCTGTACAGTAATGTTGTTTTAACTGGTGTCATTCTCTGCTGGAGATAAAGCTCTTAAGTCACAACTAGCCCCTTTGTTTACACCACTTTAAAAGCTACGTAAACATTTGTTCAGGATGGATTTCTTGCAGCAAAGAGAGGTTCTGCTTTGTGTGACATACTCTGTCTGGAAAGGAAGGATGTTTTCTGTTCATGTTGGCAAAGCCTGTAAGGAATGTGATTCATCTTCTCTGTCCCGTTGCCTGGGTAAATAAGGAGTTGCAGGAAAGCAGGTTAAGTAACTCTCTGTCTTGTGTATGAGGTAGTCTCCAAACACAGATATCTCTCTTATCTGATGAAGCCATGTGCCAGCTGCTTATTTAGGATAAACTAAAGTCTCAACAAGGAATCACAGCTTGTTTTAATATAAATATAATATAAATTTATATAAATTATAATAATTTATATAATTAATATAAATTTCCAGAATGAGATCTTAATAGAAAGAAGTGTTGAGTCAGATGATCTTAGCCTAAATAAAAGGGAAAATGTGGTAAATAAATGTCAAATCACAAAAATATAATTATCCTTGTCAGGCCTAAGGTAAACTGTTTTATTGGTAAATAAAGAAATAACATTATGCATAATTCCCCTCCAGGACATCTGGAAAAGGGGCCTGTTCTCTCAAAGACTCTGAGAGAGACAGCTATGTTGTGTCACACAGCATGACTTTGTGTAGGGACTAAGGTCCTACACATTTTCTTTTCCACTATTGTTGCCTTCACTGCTAGTGGTACTAAACAAGAATAAAGTTTTCATGCCAAAAATTTGTATTGTCCTAGTAATGTTACTGGATGTTAACCATGAGACTACGTTACACAACCAAACTATTTCATAAATTGGCTCTTGTCATGTATCTTTTTTGCAAAACAGCAGAGATTTTTAGTAAAAAACCCCCACCTTATTAAAGGAAAATGTTGCACAAAATGGTTTGTAGAGTTGCTATCTGACCAAAAATGCTTAAATCCAGAGGCTTTCAAGAAGTCTGCAGTACCACTTGCTCTTTATCATTGGAACCAATCTTTAGCCCAAACATTTTCCTATTTTTTAGCTTTAGTACATACTCATGACTCAAGTCCACCAAAGAGAAATCCAATTATTTTTCATTTTCATAGAATCATAGAACATTCTGAGTCAGAAGGGACCCATGAGGATCACTGAGTCCAACTCCTGGCTCTGCACAGGACACCCCAAGAATCACATCAGATATCTGAGAGTGTTGTCCAAATACTCCTTGAACTCTGTCAGTTTTGGTGCTGTGACCACTTCCCTGGAGAGCCTGCTCAGCCACCCTCTGGGTGAAAACTTTCTCCTGATATCCCACCTAAATCTCCTCTGACACAGCTTCAGGCCATTCCCTTGTGTCCTGTCACGGTCACCACAGAGCAGAGATCAGTGTCTGTCCCTCCTCTTCCTCTTACAAGGAAGCTGCAGACTCTGATGAGATCTCCCCTCAGTCTCCTCTTCTCCAAGTGACCTCAGCTGCTCCTCACACAGCTTCCCCTCAATGTCCTTCACCATCTTTGTGCCTTCCTTTGGACACTCTCTAATAGCTTTATGTCTTTCTGGCGTTGTGGTGCCTGAAAATGCCCCCAGGACTTGATGTGAGGTGGCCTAAATGCAGTGCAGAGCAGAGCAGGACAATCCCCTCCCTTGCCTGGCTGTGATGCTGTGCCTGATGCACCCCAGGAATATCTGGCCCTCCTGGCTGCCAGGGCACTGCTGACTCAAATCCAACTTTCTGACAACCAGGACCTCCAGGTCCCTTCCTGCAGGGCTGTTCTCCAGCCTCTTGCTCCCCAGTCCATACAAACATCCAGGGTAGCTCCACCCCAGGTGCAGAATCCAGCACTTCCCCTTGAACATCACAGAGCTGGACATTGCCCATCTCTTTAATTTGTTGAGGTCTCTCTGCAGGGTCTTCTTGCCCTTGACAGAGCCAACAACTCTCCCAATCTGCCGTCATTGGCAAACTTACTTAGCAATTTGAATTGCTTTTAATTACGTTAGTAGTTTAATTTTATTTTATATAATTACTAATTTAGTAGTCAAGCAAAATATGCATACACTCAGAATTTAAAATAAAGCAATCCTAGCAATGTATTCAATGGCTAATCTTTTTTTACCTGTAGATGTAGAATGCCTCAGTAGTTGTCTTTACCTATTCAATCTAGTATAAAAAAGATTAAATAAATATTAAATAAGTGCCTCCACCATGGTATCAAAAAGTATATATTGTATGCAAAGGTCTCCAGAATGTCTCAAGTCTCTGGTTATCTCTATTGCAAGTTTTCTGTTTGCTGCAGAAAGTGGTGGCCAGAAGGTCTGAATCAATGAAATATCACTGAATAGAATGATAAAGTTATTTCTTCCAGCTAATAACTGAACTCAGGTTTTTGTATTGCCTTTATTTAGTTGTTTTAGAAAATGGAATTTTTTCTTTTTTTTAGACATTCCAAAATGTGGTGGGTAGATGTCTTAATATATGTTTGTGAAATAGTAAAATTTTACCATCACATTTTTTTCCCAATAACTCTAGTGAAAACTCCATCTACAAATATATTTCACTCACAGAAAGGTTATAGATCTGGGCACTTTGAACCTCTGTATCACCTCCTTTATAGGGATTGCCTGGGATTTTCAACCTAAAAATTTTTGGACCTACATTCCATTTGACTCTAAACCATTAGATATAACAACAGACCATGGAACGCTACATCAGAGAAGTTTCATGAAAGGTCATTTATTTCTGAGTCATCAAAATAGGTTACCAAAGAGCATTTAAGCTTCCATTAAGTAGCAATTTCTTATTAAACTATATTATAGAATGAATAATGTCCTCAATATTCCTAAATGGCCAAAATGATTTTATAAAGGTTATCTGTAATCCACCACTGAAAATTGTAAAAAAATAAGCCTCTTTCTTTATTTACAAGGCAGAAATTCTTCAGATAAGATTAATGAGCGAACTAAAATTTGGCAGAACTAATTGTTTTGGAGTGGGATTTGACAATTAAATGTCAAAAAGTCAACAAGTCTAAAATTTCAAAAAGTCTAAAAAATGTTAAATAGTCTAACATTTGCAAATGAAATAAAGGACAAATTAGGCACCAACTCATTATGTTTTTAATGCAAGTTAAAATGTTGCTAAGCAGGGTGTAGATCCAAGGTGTTTGTGGAATTCAGATTATTGTGCATCCGAATATCCTTGTAGTACATATCATGTAGCTTTTATAGAAGCTCCACCTCACAGACAGCCCCATGACACTTCAGGTTCTCTGCCTCTCTCTAAGAAAGGCTTTTGCTGATAAGTAGAAGTTCACTAGTCTGCAACACTCAGGACTTTTCAATGGACTAAAGATATTGTGGAATTACAATAATCAAATGTAATTTAATGAGCCTACCATGCAGAAATGCACTCTTGCAGCAACAGAGGCCAAGAGTGTCCTGGGCTGAACTAAGATGGGTGCTGCCTCCAGGTCAAAGGAGGTCATCCTCTTCCTCTGCTCTGCACTGGTGAGGCCACATGTAGAGTGCTGTGCCCAGCTCTGGGCTCCCCAGAACAAGGGAGACATGGACATACTGGAGAGAGTCCAGTGAAGGTCCACAGAGATGATGAAGGGACTGAAGCATCTCCTCCTCTTGAAGGAGGAGAATTTTTATAAAAGACAAGTATAAAAAATGTTACAACTTCATACTTGTAATGGGGTTAGGGTCAGGGTTAGCGTAAAGGTTTAGGGTTAGGGTTTGATTCTGTTAATCCTATGAAACATTCTTAATAACTTTTATGGCACAGATGAATGATTATTGGGTGAACCAAAACAAGCAGCTATGAAGACATACTGCCAGAGCTGACACTGCAGTCAGATAACCCTTGGCATTCTCCTGCTATGTATCAGAATGTAGCATCACTGACAGTTCTGTTATTTATTGCAAGTTTTTTAACCTGGAAATGAAAAAAATACACTCTGTTACATATCTGGTTGCCAGAAAATAGTAGAATTCTATTCACTTTACATTGTTTAAAACCAGGCCTCTGGAATTAAAAACGATGCTAATGTTTAAGGAGGGAAGAAACATAAAAGAATGAAAGAGAGGTTGTGGAGAAGGGGCTGTTTTCTCAGGTTTTATTTTTATGTGTAAATGCTATTATTGCTATCTCTTTGTCTATTACTTGCAAAAGTCCCTTCAATAACTTATGTGATTTCTATTTTGCTCAGAGTCCTATGGATATTTGTGAGACTAGAGCCTCTGTAGTGAGCAAGCCCTATATATTACAGTTAAAATATGCAGCCAAATCAGCACAAGCTATGCCTAGCAATGAAAATCTGCATTTATTTCCTGTCTTGTTCTGCTGATGATCATCTATCAGGAGGCAAACGGCACAGCTGAAAGACCTGATACCTGTCTTGGTATTGCTCACCTGACATATTCCTTCTTAAATATTCAGTCTGGGGAGAATGATTCAGCTATTGGGTAAAACAATGAAGAAAAATCTCTCTGACAATAAGACTTTACAACGGCAGTCTATCATCCCTGCAATTATCCATTTGTATACTTATGAAATCCGCTTAGTATCACATTTTATGGATAATAGGTTTCCAAAATTAAGCCTTTCAAATTAATTAAGCAGATCTCTCAATATCTTGGCTCATTAATGTTTCTGTACTGTTTTCGAAGGAGTCAAGGGAATTTGCTGTGCCGAATACAATCTGATTTGAAAAGATATACTAGATTAAGGAAGCTGTCTTTGCCACTACATATTACAGAGTCTATGTAACTGTTCCTAGATATCTGAATGTAAAAATAACTACTCATTCTTTCCATGGTGGTAAATATCTACATCCTCACTGTTTTTCCACAGAATGAAAATATCATAAATCTAGTTAGCAATTGCCTGCTTCCATCTAGCTTGTTCTTAGCAAATGTTTGTGGTATATTTACTTTCTTTTGAAATTTGTAAAAAACTTTAAAAATGAAAAAAGTAATTTCTTTAGTTGATTGTCTCTCTCTTCTTTCCCACATTCATGTGAAGAACATATTGCAGTAATAAAGTAGAATTACAGGAGGAGGAAGAAAAAAATCTTTAAAACAAATCAGCTTGACATAGATTGAAGTTTCTAAAAAAGAATTTTAAATTAAAAATCTGCTGTCTTTCTAGGAATTGTTGTCTTTTTCCTCTTGCATGCTGTAAGGAGTATCTTAGTGGCTGACTTGAGGACTAGAGAGGGAGGGTGGGTTTCAGGTGACATTCCCGTAGTATGTGGGGCATGGAAAAGGTTACCTGCTTCTCTTTGAATATGGGAAAGTGTCCTCCCATTTGCAATCTCCAAAAAAAGAAGTGAATTCTACTCTTTTTAATGTTTCACAACTTTATAGCTCTCTCATAGCTCTTAAAAAAGGGAGTGTGTTTGACCAACTGCTGTGGGCCAGCAGACTTTGACTTGTAGCACTTTAGAAGAAAATGAATTCAAAACACTTTCTCGTAATGCTTTTGTAACATTAACAAAAAGGCCCATGTACTTCAGTCTAGAGTAAAACTGAATTATTCAACTTTCTAAACAAGATTTTAATGTCTCTGTAGAAGCTGACAACATACATGCAGCATACAGCTTTCAGTAAACATAATATATGTGTTGTTTGCACATTTAAGTGACTCTTCTTTCCCTCTACAGTAGTTAAAAACATAGAATAGAATAATAAAGTGGTTTGGGTTGGAAGGAACCTTAAAGACCCTCTAGTTTCAATGGTCACCTACTTCTAGTGCTGAGGGCAGAGACACTTTGCCCTAGACCAGGTTGTTCAGCACACTATCCAACCTGGCCTTGAACACTAACAGGGATGGGACATCCACAACTTCTCTGGACAATGTGAGCAGTGCCTCACCACCCTCACTGTAAATAATTTCTTTATGTGGATTTTGTGTTATATTTATTCTTTTCAAGTCAGTGGAAACTTTCCCAGCCTGCCACAACTTTCATCTGATGTATGTGATGTGTACACGACCTGACAGACATCTGTCTCTCTGAAAAGGCACAGAAAAATTCTTAGTGCACAAACTGGCAGTTGTACTGATTATAGTATTTAACATAGTGCTTGAGTCAAAACATTGTCAACACAAAGCATTCACGTCAGCATCCCTATTAGCTCTATAATGTAAGTAATTAGCATTATCCCTATTTTATGGAGAACAGTGCAGGAAGAATGAGGAGAAAGCTGGGTGACTCTCTAAGGATGTATTGGCCAGATATGAGGCAAAGTTAATGTCAAGAAAACTAGAACTCTGAATTGTATTTAGCTCAGCCCACCATCCTGAAAAAAACAGGTGTGCTTTTGGAATGAACTTTTTTTTGTCAGACGTCTCTTTTATATTTTTAATTATATTTAAGGATAATGATCTTCTTTTTACCCTTGTAGATTTTGCTTTTGTTCCACTACTTTTGTTTTTTCTCCTTGCAATGTAGGAAAATACAGTTTCAATCCATGTGGCAATGAAAATTTTGTATGCAAAAGAGATGGATTATGAAGAATCTCAGAAAATGTTTCTTCCTTGAAAGCATTCTACAAAACAACATGCACTGTGTATTCCACAATCACACAAATTTGAGTTTTTATTCTGAGTTTCTGCTAATGAAAATTATATCTATGTCAATTAAACCCGGTAATTAACGTTCAGAGTCATTAGCTCTGTTGGTTGTCAGTGTACTATTAACTGTACATGTATATATGTGATTAATGTATATAATAAATGTATCAAATGATTTCTAAGGGTAATTGATATTTCAGCATATGATATTTTGTCTGTAAATAACAATAGATAATAATCCGTGGCAATTTAATCTTGTTTTAAGAATTAGCTGAATTATGAGTGCTCTATTAAAAAATAAACAGCAAAAAAATTTGCACAATTATTTTTAGCATTTTTAAAATAAAAGCTCCTGATGAAGCCCCTGCTGTTTCCCTGATCTAGTTTTTGCCCTTGGGAAATGATTTCCAATGGCATGGGAATAATTAATCATTACAAACACACTGAGAACAAGTGTGAAAAAGGTAAACAGGAAGGCAAAAATTCTATACTGAAAAGATTACACAGATGTTTAGGACAATGGTTAAAAAAAGAACAAAGCAAGGCTGAAAGGAAACTGATGTTGCAAGTATGGTATAGCTACAGATGTGAGATCAGACTCTACAAACAGTGAGTTATTGCAACAAAGCATGAAACCAGCCTGAAAAGTCTGGTCTACATAACTACAAAATGGAATTAGGGATTAATTCTCATTGGAGAAAGTTCAGGTTAAGAATGACTGCAATACCTTACCTGGGTCTTCCAGAAGTCTGATGTTCAAACTGTTGAGCACCTCATCCTTACTTACTAACATTCTCACCGATGGGAATCTCTCATTAAAAATGAGGAACCACAACAGGGTGGGTCCTTCAAGTAAATCACCTGTTTGAGCCTGCAGGAACTATTTAATCCAGGAATAGTGTAATTTCTGTTCCATTGCCCTACATCAATCACCTTAGCAGCAGTTTCGGTAGATATGAAACCTATAGCTGCCATCAGTGATGAAACACGAGCCAGATGAGGGATGTGAGAAGCCTGGAACAAAGTACCTACAGCTTACATTTACATCTCATATATATGTGTGTATATATGTATATATAGCAACAGTTTGTAGGCTTGTAGCTTGCCCTTAATGAACTAAACTGAGTAACAATATAGCTGCATTTACACATCTACTGACCTCCCTGAGCTGCCTTGCTCAGAGGTAGGTCAGGTTTCTGTGTACCAAATGGCAATAAGCTATGAAAATATATTCTTTAAGGTAAATAAAATTATGGTAGACATTTTTTCGTCCATGGAGAAACAAGGGGGAAAAAAGCAAAGATATAAAAGGAGAAAAAAAGACAAGAGGAATACAATGGTTTTTCATCTGACGAATGATAACATGTACTATGAATGGAGATAAAAATGCTGGTTGCCAAAGCTGAAGAGAAAAAGAGTGGGGAAGTGACAGAAGAGTTCTGGAGAACACCCACAGAGTGAAGATAAAAGAATGAAAATTACCATCACAGAACAGTTTGATAAGTGAGTCAAACCATAAAATATGAACCACTGGAGTAATGGGTGTAAGATATGCTAACAGTTTGCTTTAAATCAGTGGTAAAGAGGTATCTGCAGAGTGGAAAGCAGCTGAAGGATCAGAGTAGGATAAGAGGATGAATTAGGGCCTTCACAGGTCACCTGAGGTAAGTTATTAATAATGAGAAGGCCCAAAAAGGGAAGTCATGCTGGAAAAGATCTGTGCGATGTGATAGGCATGGATAGGATGCTATGCAAAATGATAAATGCCTATGTCAAGACTTTGAGAAATGTGGAGACCGGGAATGATGATAGTAATTTAACAGAACAAAGGTTGAAATCATGTGGGATTTTCTAACATGGGAATTGTCTTTCTTTTTTGACCTCAGGAGACACGAATAATGAGATGTGCGAAGCAGTAGTAGAAAGAAGGAAAAGAGAAACTTAATATAAAATCCACCTAAGAAGTGCACAGCAGATAAATAAAATGAGAGGGTAGAAGAGTAGAAGGGAGGCAGAGGTCTTTGTTATTGCACTGAGAGAAGGAAATAACAAGGATAAACACATTTGTCACTTTCTGCTGAATTCACTTCTACTGTTTGAGGAATAACTTAGTTTGAATACACATGATAGAAATTGGGCCTTGGTCAGACAAGAGAAGAAGCTGTGGTTGTTACAGATGTGCAAAGAGGAGGCTGCAGTGCTTCCTTAGTTGTGGGTGCCACAGATATCCTGAACTTCTCATCCTCAGTCTCCTGTTTTTACTTCATCTGATTCCCCTGCAACCTTATGGGAGCCAAATGACAGGCTTCAGTAAGAGCTGGCATGTTTTATCTATTACATTAAGTGCTTTCTCATTTGTGCCACACAGTTTAGTGTAAAAACTTCTAAATTACATACTTGTGACTGTGGCTTCTATGGAGCAAATTGTTAAAAAACTTTTCCCACATTGATGTTCCCAGAATTGCAGACAATAATCAATGCCTATGGTCATGTGGGGAGGACTTGCCCCAGGGCATATTGTTTTCTGTTTATAGTCCCTGGTGACTTGTAATTCTTGCCTTTTTTGCTTCCTCACTCTTTGTTTTCCCCACACCCATGGGAAATAAAGTGTGTTTTGTTGTGTTGGGAATTGAGATATAATGCCTTCCTCTGAAACTGGTTTATGCAAGATTCCCTGCAGTATAAAAGCACATGTTTTTTTGTGCCATAATCATCTCCTTAGGAGTAGACTCAAATAAATTCTGGATTCTGCAGCAGGGCTCTCTAAGGTGGGCTCTCTAATGTGTCCCTCTCCAAGAGCCAGTGGAGTGATTGCCCGTGCTCCCTTGCAAAGGAACTGTACTGCTGTACTACAGCTATCTGTGGTCTTCTGGGGATGGCTCACAGCTGAGAGAAAACTCTTTGGTATGTCAGAGCTCAGGTTTGATCCTAAATCACTGTTTACTCACAGTGAAACCCCAGATGTAGGACTGTGGAAGCCTAAGCTGAGTCTGCAACCTTGGGAGCTCTTTAGCAGTGAATCCTTATTCACAATGAAGTCCAGTTTGAACAGAATCAAGCTGAGACAGAAATCCTAGCTGAGATAGAAGCTGCATTTCTTAGGCAGACCCAAGCTGTTGCCTGCTGCTTTTCAGCTGAGAGAGGAGCTCAGTGCTGGTTCTCTGCCCACTCTGTGGCTGGGAAACTGTAGGCACCAGCTGAAGACAGGAAGGGATTCTGGTCATTAAGGTCTTCTAGAAACAGGCTAGAAAGAGAACATTTGTACATCTGTGCTTTTCTGAAGGCCAGTCCTGCAGGAGGCAGAGGCAGCCCCTCCAGTCTCTCTTGGCAGTGTTGGCTCTCCTGGCACTATTAGCTTCTGTCAGTGTTTTGTCAGTGATAACAGCTGTCACAGGTGCCAAAGCATGGACCTCAAAACAAAGGTGTTCTGTAGGGTTTAAGGTTATGTTTACACTGCAGTACAAGGCCTGGGCAGCTACTGGACACCAAGGAAGCATAATAGTGGCCATCTTGTCCTTGCTGTAGTGAATAGATGATTGAGAATTTGGTCCCCAGTGAATTCTAAGTTCTTTCATCTTCTGTGCTCTTTGCAGAGATGCTCAGATCATCCATTATCTTCATAATACCTAAATGAGGGAGACTGCTATATCTGCCACAATTATACAAATGGGTGTATCTTCTATCCACACATATACAGTTTCTTTAAGCTACATAAGGTTTCTAAACTAACTTTTATGTTATTTCCTGTTTATAGGCCTATCTGAAGGCACTTTGCATTATTTCTGATTCCATGACAAAAAGTAGGTCACCACGTGTGCATCTGAGTTGTTTCTTGTTACTATGTACATAACATATAGAAGTGCTGGTAATAAAAGCTAGGACACTTTGCATATATTTTTCATCTGCATCTCAGAGTTTGATTTATCAGTCCTTTGAAGCATTGGTGAGCCTTCTGTAGGTATTTCAGTTCATGTAACAAATCACAAACTATTATTATTTGGAGTTAATTTTTCAGTAATATGTTGCAAGTGACACAGGAACATCTTTATCCCTTTACTAGCAAATTATGTCTTTCAAGGCATATATTTTTTCTACTTGTATTGCAATTTGAACAAGAGATGTATTCTATCTATATTTATTCTTAAAAACATGTTAGTATCATTTGTAGTGTCAGACAGTTCTATTTCATCTGTTTATAAGGTCTTTTTTCTTCTGTTGCTTACAGTACTGTTGAGCATTTGGTTCTACACTTGAAGCATGTTAATTGCCAGCATAGGGTTTCTCAATTGTGGTTTTATCCATAAAAAACAATGGTACTAGATTATTTTTCCAGTTTGCTAATCAATGCTCGGTTTTATTTTATTTTAATTGTTAAAAAATTAGTTTCAGTTCAATTATACTGTCCTAATGAACAGTGGCATGGAAGTGAGAGGGAGAGAATTTTGGCTTACATTACACCCTAGGGCCACATAAGGTTTTTATCAGATAAAATTTAGCTCTTAATAGCCACAGTATTTACAGGTTCTCGCCTAAATACATTTCATCCAGAACCCTTGAAATCTGATTCTCTCCACTTTATATGCACTTAGTCTGTCTTGCCTAATTCTTAGCACCCTGTCTGCTTTTTTGGTTCAATACCTGAGAAGATACAGATTTATTTTCAGATGGAGCAAAGGCATTCCAAATAACTTCACTTTTTGGATCTTGCCTTAACACACAAAAGACAAAAAAATCCATACACTCAGGTGAGCTATAAACTGTCAGTCTTTCTCCATAAGCTTCCTGGACCACAGTGATAACAGTATTTAAATTATTATTCTGCTGTATTAAATTGAGATTGGTCAAATTTGGTTTAGCTCAGCTGGGCCCAGTGAGCTTTTAGGAAAGCAAAGTCTGTGCAGTTTCCAGCCAGGAACTGACATGAAGATGACAGCAAAGATGCCTGGGTGGAACAGCTTGTGCTCCTGTGTAATAAAGTCTTGTAAATTCAGGAGGAGAAGCCAGTGAGCACGAATGGCACTTTTCTGAAGGGTGATCATAGCAGTCGTTGCCATTTCATGCTTTTTTTTTGACTGCTGGTTCAAATCTAGGACTTAAATGTTTCATTTAATTTCTGATGGTATAAAGTTCTTGTTACATTTGAAGAGTATTTCCAGTAAGAACTTAGCTGGCATTTTCTGTGGCAAAATTCTATCAGAGATTTAATGAATCTTGACTTATTTTGCCAATTATTGATTGAAAGTGTTAACAATTAAAAATTAGTTTCTAACATTATTATTAAATAATCCTGTTTCTTAATAGAGTGATTATTCTCTACAGGGAAATAAATTTCACCTAAAATTAATATTATTTATATAGCTTTTAAAAATCTTTAATATATTTATCCTTGGATAACTTCAATAATATAGGCATGCCTAGAAATGTTCTTACTCCTTCTTCTCTTTGAATAAAGACAGACTGAATAACTGGTTTAATTGCTGAGAGATGCAGATAGGTAGCTGATAAATTTTAGAGTCATTTACATGAGATAGCCCAATTAGCTGTTTTCAAAGCTTCCAGTAAAAATCACACAGAAACCATCTATGCACCTGTGCTCTATTTGAATCACAAAATGCGATTGTGACAATGTCCCTTTTTTACAAGAAATATCCTGTTTGTGCTTCAGGGTTGACTCTTTGAATTCTCTGTAAGTGAGAAGTTGTTATTCTGGGTTTGTGCTGAGGCCTGATTGGGACCAAAGGGAGCTGCTCCTTGCCTAATTCATGCCCAAGCCTGATCTGGATTTAGAAATGATGTTCCTTGGCAAACGTCACTTGAGGAACACAGGCAAAAAGCATCCTCCTGAACAAGATGCAGGTGCTTCCCTCTCCTCCCTCCACTCTTTTTTTTCCAAAACAATAGTGGAGGAAGTAAAGGTCATACATTTTGTAAAAAACATTGCATGTTAAAGGATGTGAGAGATCCAGGTTTAGTTCTCCCTGTAACCTTCATAGTTGCCTGGGGAGCAGGCTGCACACTGAGACCCCAGCCTGGCTGTCAGGAGAGCTTCTGCCCAGGGCTGCAGCTTTGCTTGGGAAAGAAGTGAAGGTTTGTCAGGCTTCAGAGGAACAGTGATCATGAGAAGAAAAGGAGTGTAAGTTCTCCCAAAGTCTTTTTGATTTGAGAGGAGCTGTGTCCCACAGTGGGTATCTATCCAAGGGAAGCATTACTATTACCCCCTCTCATCCAGCTGCATTTTTAGGTGAACTTATATAACTTTTAAGGCAGAAACCAGGGGCACATCTTTAGTAAAGCCCTAGAGATTCCCTCATACTTAGATAGTTTGTTGAGCTAGGTGCCAGGAAAGGACCAAATTTAAACACATGGCCATGCAATGCATTTGGCTCTGCTAGTGGGACTGGGGATGTGCTCTCCACCTGTACTCAGCACTGGTGAGACTGCATCTTGAATTCCGTGCTCAGTTTTTTCCCCCCTCACTACAAGAGGCATGACCAGAGAAGGGAAAACAAATCTGGTGAAGGATCTGCAGCACAAGTTGGATGAGGAAGAGTTGACAGAACTGGAGGTGTTTAGCCTCGAGAAAAGGAGGCTGGGGGAAACTTTATTGGTTTCTACAAGTGCCTGAAAGGAGGGTGTAGCCAGGTCACCAGTGTCAGGACAGGAGGAAATGGCTCTAAGTTACACCAGGGAAGGTTTACATTGCATATTAAGAAACATTTCTTCACCGAAGGCATTGTGACATACTGGAGCAGACTATGCAAGGCGTTGGGTCACCATCCCTGGAGATATTTAAGGAGTGAGTAGATTTGGCACTTAGGGACATGGTTTAGCAGTGGGCTTGGCATTCAATTGGACTCAATTGAATCATGGTTTTAAAGGGTTAAGATTTTTGCTAAGGGTAGAAGTAATTTTCATGACCAAGATGTAAGTTAGGTAGGTAAACGGTAGGTTAATTATTACTAGATGCTTAAGCTAGAGCTAATCGATATAATTATCTGCTATTATGAACTTGAGTATAGAAGAACGTAAAATAAGTGAAATGCTAATCATGAAACACAAGGCATTGGATCATACCAGAGGGTCACTGAGACCTGATGAAGACTCCTGATTTCATCATTCGAGATCACTGACCCATTTCGAGACCACTGACCCAAACTCAAGAGAAGAACTGTGCACACGTGAAGGACTAATGGGCTCATTTTAATATGGGGTGGGGATGGGAGGTGCTGGGTTATGCACATGTATTGTATGTGAGATCTTGGGGAATAAATAGATGGCAAAGAACCTTGTTCAGGGAGTCACGCCTTTCAGAGGTGACTCCTGTGCTGCCCACCGGTGAATAAACATTCCACTTTGTAACTTTAATTAGTTACAGGGTCTTTGTCCGTGATTATGCCAGTTTTTACAGATTCACAATGACCTTAGAGGTCTTTTTCAACCCAAAGGTTTCTGTGATTCTATGGCTAGCTCTAATCAGATTCCCACTCAGATGAGGTTATTGCTATTCCTGTCTGAGATACTCCTCTCCTTTTTTTTTAAGGCAGAATCTGCATCTCATTCAGGAATCCAGATTGCCTAGGTCAGCCCAGGCTTCAAAAATTCAGACCCCAGCTGTTTAAGATGCCTGATGTTACCTCAGGCACTATGGAGCAGCCTGTGTGGCCTATGGCTGCCACTCCAGAGGGGTACAGATGCCCAGGAAATCTTGTGTCACACACATTTGCCAGCCCATGTGGGCGTCTGGGATGCTCTGAGCAGTGCCAAAAAGCACTGTATGCCTGGGAATAGGCAACCTGAATTTCTCCCATAAACATCTCTGCAAATCTGTCTTTTCTGTATCCTTGTACAGATTTGTATAGAAAGCCCCCACAGAGCAAAAAGTTACTCTACTGCTGTTTTCTAAATTCCAGTTGCTTAGCCATTGGATTGAGAAAGAGAGATGGAAGTGTTTGCTTCTCTTGGGGTGCTGAGCTTTCACTCTGCAAGGATCCCCAGCTGCACAAGGACACAGGCAAGTCAGCAGAAATCAAGTAACAGTGCCCCACCTCAGCTGAACAGAGGCTTATGGTTATTTCTTGAGTGTGTTCTCAAGTGCCCCATGGCTTGAGTGTGATTCAGATACATGTTTTATTGAACTACGGATCTACACAATTCTCCCCCCAGAAAAGAAATACTCACATCAGTTTTTCTGCTTTGAAAAAGCCTTTAGCTAAACTTAGATATTTGGTTAAATTCATCAGATATTACCAATTTAAAACGTGATTTGGAAAATATCTTGGAGTTAATGAAGAGTGCACAGGAAGCTACAAGGAGAAAAATCTGACCTCTGATATTTCACACAATATGACAGCCTCCCACAATCAGTCAGATGAAAATGTAAAGGGCATCAGTGCAGTATACCAAGGAACAGAACTTTTGACATATGATTATTACACACCCAAGAGACTTCCAGCTTTCCTAAAACAATTGTAATAATTGCATTTTTTAACATCTCAAGGTATTTTTAGAAGTGTCTTTGCTTTTCTTCAAGCACTATAACAGAGTGCACATGATGGACTACATGGTCTTCAGCCCATTCAGGAATAGGAATCTACAAGTGAATTTTTTCTTCTTTTTATTTGTTTTCGGTATGATTGTGTCTAAAGATCTCATCATGGCTGTGATCAATCTCTCAAAAAATGTTCTGAAGGGATTTGTCATGTAAGGCTGGAGAGAAGCATTGATGAGCATGCAGCCCTATCTATGAAAAAATCTTTCTTCTCAATTTCCAACGTTGTTTAAATTAAGAGCTATTTTTCTGCAGCTACAACCACATCATTTTCTTTATAGACATTTATTGTTCTGAAAATAGTCTGTGGCCTGTGTTTTCCCACGCCTTATTGCAACAAGTTTGGGAGCAAGTTCTCCAAGTTACTCCAGTGAGAAGTTTCTTGGAGATGTCCTTTGCATGTGTTCCTGAGCAAGAGTGGTTTTTTTACACTGCAGTCTAAAGTCTGACAGAGGCTTTTGCTCTCCTGTTTCACCCTTAAGAAGTGTTTTTTCTAGGATTGTTTTTAAAAATCTCACCTTCTTAGTCCATATAGAAACCATGCTGATCTGTGCTTAGTGAAGTGGCACTTGTTCTCTTTTCCCAGTGAGAGACTTCCTCTTGAATTTATACAAAGTGATTTCTGTGAACCATTTCATTATTTATTTTCTTAGAAGAAAAAAGCCAAATATTCTACATAACCTGCCTTCCTTTTCTTCCTAAATGGTAAAATTGATATCTGCTCTCCACTCAGTTTCTTAGACTATTCAATTTGCTGAAGAAGTTTATTATAGTTTTTCATTTCAGTCAAGAAATATTTTATACTGGTTACATGTTGGGAATCTTTTTCCAAGACAGTTATAAAAATTAGAAGAGTACATCATCCAATATCAAAAACTTTGAGGGACTCTTAGTCTTTTATATCTTTACGATTTGTTTGATGAAAAATAGTCTATGTTCAAAATATGCATTATGCATATAATTTCTCTGTATCTGAGCAAAGATTTTCCAGGCTCCCTTGGGAGCTGGCCTCTCAGCTTGCTTTAGTCCTTCCTGCTTTGAGAGCTGGGCAGCTGGGGAAGATCTGTCATGGAAATTTTGTAGCACTGAAATTTTTGGATTTAGTACAGAATCCAAAAGCATTTTTCTCTCACATGGAACTGCTTAGATCTGGGATTTACAGCTGAACTTTGGTCTTAATGTCTCATCTGCCCTGTGGGTGGGATTTTCAGCGTTTGCAGCTCTTGGGCAGGACTCATACACTTCTTGCAGCTATTTTCCTATATTGTCCCTTTTCAACAGCTTGAGGCACCTTCAGAATCCACAAGGCTTGGTAGCCCATTTGAGTCCATCAGTAAGTCCTTGACATAGATTGCAAGGAGCATATTTCACTTTAGAAAAATAGCTGTATCTAAAAAGAGCCATGGCTGGATTTCAGATCTGGCATTAAAATTTCTTATATGTTGACTTTTTGTCTAAATTTTCTATTATTTTCTCTTCCTCCTCTCAGTTGAGGCCTCCACTCAATAGGAATTATTTAATTTATTCAATACCTTTTACCATCTGTTTTGACTGCTTACCCCTGACTTTTCTCACCCCATGAAAATAGAGATCTTCAAATTCATTAGCCGGAATTCTTTTGTTTGCCATCATGTCTCGCCTTTTCAGTTATCCTGAGAAGCCAGTGTTATACTATCCTTGTACTATATTAAGGAAGGTGCATTTGCAGACAAAATTTTCAGAAAACTAACCAGGCTTCTAGTTTAAAAATACTGGCTTTGTCAGGAATATGGTGTGGATCTCATCACTGTGCAACTGCTGTGTAGTCTGTAAAAATTTACAGCTGATTTTTGATAGGATATACTGTGGTTAAGTAACTTAAAGAGCAGGTGGTATTCCACCAAAAAACCTGATCTTTGATGATGTGAGAGCATACAATAGAGGTCCAGATGGGGGAAAAGGATGTTTGAAAGTGGCATTTTTTCCAAGTTTGGTGGTTGCTATGCTTGTCCATTCTCCATGTAAATCAAGACAATGAGTAATGCAGGCCTCTCCTGCACAGCACAATTCCCAAGAGATTTGCTTTGATTTATTGAGCAGCAGTCTGTATGCTGACTGCACTTGATCTGCCTGTGCATCTCCCGTGTCTTTGCCACTAACAGCAAAGTTTGTGTCTATGATGGTGTGATGCAGGAATTTAAGGCTGAGTTTTTATCTTCTGCTGAAGGTAAGAGATTGATGGTTTGAGAAGCAATTGTGATGGTGGGGAAGGGGGGCACATGCAGCTGTGTGGTTCTCTGCCTTGATGATGGCCACTTGACTCATCTTACTGTAGCAGGAGTTTATTTCTTGGTGGAGAAGGTGTCGGGGTTTTTTTGGAGCAATAGCTTCTTCTTTAGCCTTCCCAGCAGCACAGAGCCCATGAACAGGATGACACTGGGCATCTCCTGTTTCCCGGCCTCTCTGGGATGTTATTCTGCAGATGCACGGGCTGCTGACCACCGTGGGTGCTCCCCTACCAGGGAGGATGAGGATGGGGTTTCTCCCCTTGATTCTGCGACTTCTAGAACAGCTGGTGCCTGGACTGAGAGGAGGAAAAGCAGATGAATATAACCATGGTTTGCTTGTTTTATAGGTCCGGGCTGAGAGTAGTTACGTGTGGGTCCTCACTCAGATGTTAACTTGAAGAGAGTTGACAATCAGATAAAACATGGACCAGAATCTAGGTGAAAATATTCACTGTGACCTTGAGGATTTAATGAGAAAAAGAATATCATGTTATCTATTCTTCTGTTTGTTGTAGCTCTTTTAATACATTTTATTGAAACTACACTGGTATTATTAGGACAAATAAATATTGTTTATTTTAAAAAGTGCTTCTGGTTTTCTGGTTTTATTTATTTTTTTCTCCATTCCTCCTGCTATGTTAACAAATTAGCTACCCTGCTGGGAACGGCTGAAAATAGCTCAATCTATCCATGTGAAAAGCATATAAATGCTGAAAGAGTAAGATTTTTATATGCAAGCCTAGAAGAACACAGTAAGATCTGCCTCTAGGAATGTTTTTCACATAGGATAGGAAGTCAAGCTCTTCTTCATAGCATATCTATCTTTGTAACATCATCACTAATTTTCATTATATTTAGCAGCCTGTCTCGTTTGATCAATTGAACATTACAAGCTCCAAGTTCTCTTTTTGTAACATCCTACATTCAAGCTACTGATCTTCAGTATGTCACCTGCATCTGTGCTTTCCAAGCTTCATCCAGAAAATATTTTTAATAAAATTCTTAAGTCAAGTCAAGTGAGCACCTGCAAACTGTTGGGCTCTAAACACTATAAACATTCTCCTGCCATATTTCCAATAATATATTTTTTTCCTGGTCAGATTGATACCTCCTCCTCTCTATCATAGGCATCTGGGCCTGCAAAATGGGAGTAATTTCTGAAGGATCCAGTAATGTTAACAGCCAAGATATATAGTGATAATTAATGAATCCACAAAAGACTTATTTATGTTTTCACCCCAGTCAGTCATTAAATACCCTGCAGCTGCTAGCTCACTCCCTCCTTCATTTCTGGGTTGGGAAGAAGAATCAGAAAAAAGATGAAACGCATGGGTTGAGATAAGAGTTTTATAGTTGAAAAAAAATCGAATACCACTACTAACAATACTAATAGTAATAATAATACCAGAACCAATAATGACTGTAATAAAACAGAGAAAGAGAAATAAAACTAAGGAGAAGGTAGTGATGCACAGTACCACTGCTCACACCACCTAGTGACTGATGCCCAGCCCATCTCCCAGCAGCAATCGGCCCCTCCCAGTCAATGCCCCCCAGTTTAAATACTGCACATGACATTGTATGGTCTGGACTGTCCCTCTGGCCAGTTCAGCTCAGCTGTTCTGGCCATGCTCCCTCCCAGGTCCTTGTGCAGCTCCTCACTGGCAGAGCACAGGAACCTGAAAATCCCCTGGCTCAGGGTGAGCACTGCAGAGCAACAGCTGAGCCATCAGTGTGTCATCAACATCAGCCTCATACTGAATTCAAAACATAGTGCTGTAGGTTGGGGTTAGAGTTATGTGTTATTAGTTAAAAGTTATGGGTTAATAGGAAGAAAATTACCTTTATCCCAAGTGTAACTACTGTATGGAAAAGCAGCAGTTATATGACAACTGTGCAAATGGGAGAAATATTTCTTTATGTAGATATTTAAAAGTCTTTTAGGTGCCATTGATGATAATTTAGAGAAAATTTAAGATAGAGAAAATAAAATTTAGGCTAAAAATTTACACATGATTCCTGGAATCTCTTTTCTCTTTGCTGTCTTTTAGTAAATAAAGGAATAATGAAACAGACTATGGTAAATTAGAAATTAAATCTGTCCATAATGTGTATTTACTGAAAAATTAAAAAGCTAACTTATATGTATGCAGAGGTTTTGTTTGTCCCTTTGACTAACAGCGTTGTTATTTCTTAGAGTTTATTTAGAAAGGTTTAACTTCACTAGGGGAGCAGTAAAGAGAGATCCACAGGTTTTTTCAATGCCTTGTTTCTATTCCAAAAATTAGAAAACACAACTTTTAAATGTTTAATAACCAAATGGAAACAAGAATGCTTGAGGAAGAAATCTGGTACAGCTAAAATGAAATTAATAAGGCTGGGAAGAACCAAGTACTTTGTCAGATGAATGAAAGCTTGTCCTCCAGGTTGTTTTGTTATCTGCAATGGCTGAAGCAACTCCATCCACAGGAGGTAAGGAGTGCTCGAAAACACCACTTCAGTGCGTTTTTTTCACCTGAGGAGATTTTCCCTGTCATATTGCTGGTGTGAAATCCCACAGGGATACTTTTTGGTGGTGTGAATTTTGTACCTGGCGTGATATTTGTTTCTGCTAAGTGCAGGCATTGCTATGCATGTGCCTTCCGTGGTGGAAGCAGCACTCCCTGGCGAGTGAATTGAATAAAACTGCTGTTTCACAGACATTTATTTCAGAAGAGGTAATGCCCTGTAAAGACATAAAAGCCATAGGAGACTGTTCTATGGTAACTTGTTTGAGCAGCACGCTGTGACTTCCTGAATGGAGGTGGTTCTTCAGCAACATTTGTCCGTGGTATTCTTCTAACATGCTTTTGAATTTCAATTCCCCTGTGAAAAGCTGAATATTGCATAGAGATGTTACCATTATTATGGTAATAGCAGTTGCACTTTGTTCCTACAATGATGCACACCAATAATGAGTGAAATATTTCTTTTGTGCTGTTTACAGCCCATGAGGAAGCTATATCTTACACCGTTATCATTCAGAGCAAGTGCTATAACATCACAACTGATATTTCAGTGCCTTACACCTAAAGACAGGCGTAGACAGATTTGGTTTTTTTGCACTGCTCTAGCGACTTGTTGATGTATCTCCCTGACAGACTGAAAACATTCATCTGAGGCTCCAGCTAAGCTGGAAAAATAAAAGTAGTTGATGTCTCCATAGAATATATGAATGTATTTAAGGAGGGAAGAAAGACAAATTTACTTGTGAAATCTAATCTGTGTCCTTATCTCTTAAATCGCTTTTTGGTGTAAGTATTAGCCAGAAACAGGCTGTAAATACATATATATATTTAAATATATATAATTATATATTATAAATATAATTATCTCTTTATATATTTAAATCTAGTAGGAGAAAAACCAGGTATTTTTCCTTCTTAGCAAAGGAATACTCCTGTATTTCATCTAGTTGTATTGCAGACTTGTACAATTCAGAAATTCCCAGTTTATTGGGACTAAACACACACACACATAACCTATTTGTTTGTAGTGTTGTATAGAGGTAGGCTAATGTGCAGTTGTAAACAGTTGTAAAGTCAGTGAATTAGTTCTTAAATAAATGAGACCAAAGATTTTTAACAGAGGAGTTTCTGAAACACTTAAGTGTAGCATGCCATCCTTAATTTAATGTAACCTCTCATGTAAAGGGCTATAACACAGATATCAGTGTGTTGTAGTAGTTTTTTATATCAGTATTATCTTGAGACAACAAAATTATGTCTAGAAATGTCTGGATGCTTCAGTCATTATAATATTCTGAGATCTTGCTTTTGCAGGAAATTTGTTAATAAATTTACTTAAAATTAGCAAGTTAGTCTTTTGTGTGTGTTTTGTGTGTAAAAACATCACACCATAATTTCCTAGCCATTATATATATATTATACCTAGAGGTATAATGATTGTACCTGATCCAGATTCCTTCCCAAATTAGTAATCATGACACTAATTGACTGTTGCAGTTTACGTATTTGGTTCCATACTCATTTGTTTTATTACAAGGGGACAAGTCCAAACAGAACTCTCCTAGTATCATTTTGTCACTTTAATTTGTACTTTTTTTTTTTTAATTATACTAGATAATTTACATTCTTTTCATTCTTTGGTGAAAATAAAAAAGTAAAGTATTTGCACTGATTTTTAAAATCTCTTTTGTTATGTTACCTGTAATTAAACATAGGCAGGGATGAATCACTTGGCATTTCTCTTGTAAGTTCCCACACAGATACTGCTCCAAAATCCAACCGTTTTGACTACCAGCTATAAAAAGATAGCTCATCCCACCCCAACCTTGTCATTCTCAGGATTTAACTCTGCTTCTCAGAAGGGAACTTGTTATTTCTTTCTACTTTAATAAATATCTTTGACTATCAACTTCCTGATATCCAACAACATGCGGATGAACAGTTTCTTTTGAAAAATATATAAGAAAAGCAAAATATTGCTGTTGGCTTATGTTCTCTTTAGGGTGATCCAAGGCACCATTAGACCATTTTAGAGGAGCCAAAGAAAAATGTTGACGATTTTATTTATTAATTTCCAACTATTAGCATCTGAGTTAAAATTCCTATTATCTGTAAGTTAAAATAATAACAGCATAATGAACTTTTTTCATAAAAGATTATAATGAATAAGATTATAATAAAGACTATAATTAAGAGTATCATGAATTTTTAAAAGTATGTAAGCTGCTTTCCTTACTAAGGCATCCTATGATTCTATGAACTTGAGATTCAGTTCAACTGTATATGTTCTGTGGTGCCTTAAGCTGTACACTTCAGCTGGTACTTCAGATAGACTTAATTTAAATGTTTCCTGCACTCAAAACATTTCATGATGTAGTTTTTGGTTTAATGTCTTACATCGGGATATAATTTTGTTGATATCCTGTCCCCCTCTTTAAAATAAAAAAGTTGTGTTTATGTTTTGATGCATTTGATCCAAAATAGGCATTTACTACTAAAGGTTTGGGTGGAAAAACTAAGACATTAACTTAAGTCTCTAAGAAGTGAGACTTCTTGACATTCCTGTTTATAGGGTTGATTTATGAACTTCATTGCTTCAGTTGAAATTTAGAGTGTTGTTGGTGAAAGATATATTTTACATTGGTGGGAGGAAAGTTTTGTGTTCTGAAGTACTTGCTGAATGAAGTGATTTATTTACTGTGATGAAACAAACATAAATGAATGAATAAATATCTTGATTTACAATCCCCTCTTCTTCTAAGGTGACTTGTTTTCTTTTCTGGGCCATCGTAAAACCTGTGAGCAATCTGATGTATTGTAAGCTGAGTACCAAAGTTACTCCAAATCGTTCTTAAAATACGTGTGGATGTTGCTGAATGTTTTATTACTGGGTAGTAATAACTTGCCTTTTGGGGAGATTGTGTCTCCTAAAACACAGCTTTTCATCACTTTCTTAAAAAGTGAGAATTAAGCTTACTAGCAGATATGAGTGAGTACACAAGAACTAGTGACACACACCACACTTCCCAAGGACTCAGCAGATGACTTTGTTGGAGACAAGGTTAGATGCCTTGTTTATTTTGCCTGAAGGCAGTGTTTGAGCAAAGGAATCATGACCCTCTTGATCATTGTCAACGAAGCACTCTTGAACACTCAAACTCTTAGCCACAGTATTCACGCCCATCATCAGTATATTTTCTACATAAACAGTGCCTAAGCATCATATTACTCACTGCCTTCATTCTTAAATTCAGTCCTGAGGAAACCACAACTTCCCATCCCAAATGCCATTTTATTTTTCTTCTAGAGTTCATCTTCAATTGCCTCTGGAGAAGTGATTTAATTTCTTATTAATACGAAACAAGTGGAGCAGTCTTGATCAAGCATGTCCCAGCAGGCAATCTCCCCAGTACCATTCCTGCTCTGTTGGACTCTGATCCCTTGGACTACAGTCAGCTGCATGTTGTGACCCTGTCAGAAGGAGCAAAGATAGCATGTAAGCCTGCTGGACCCTTGTGCCTTCCTGTTTCAGCAGAATGCATTCTGACTCCAAGTTGAGGCTCAAAACAACTAGTCTGTGATCAAAGCCAAGCTTAGAGGACTTGTTTGTGATCTGGAATAAACTGCATATTAAATGATGTACCTCCTGAAAGCTGGTCTGATCTCTTAAGTTCACTTTACCTGAACTGTTATATTGAGGTACCAAATAAAAGATTTATAAACTTATGAAAGCCAAATTTATCAAATGAGAGCTGGGATAGTCCATGCAGACTTTGTTCTTGCAAAAAAGAATTTGCTTCCTGTCAATTCAGTGTCTTAGACTTAGTTATCATTAATTACCCAAAAAATTATTCTTTGGACCTTTCAAAGACCTGGCTGGGACCCTCCTGCCAATTCAACAGGTTGTTCCTTTCTCTGCATGACCTGCAGCTTCCAGATCTGTACTGTATCTCTGGACTTGTTGCTCCCCATGGCCTCTTTGGCCATCTGTCTCCCCAGCATACACAGGGGAAGGAATGCTTCTCCTCCTTTTACTACCAGTCTCGTCTATTTTTCATAATGGATTTTAACAGTGTTGTGCACAAAATAAAAGTGCCAAAGTCAACACCAAGTGCTTTTCACATTTCCTCCACTTTTTTTTTGAGGAGTGCATTTCTATCCAGGCTACAGTATATTACCAATTTCTGCCTGGCAATTACTCCACATTTTGGTAATTTAAATTTCTTCTGCAGACATTAAAATTCTGAAGAATGTTCCATAACTGGGATTTCTAGTGTTATGCAGTGTAAGATGCAGTATGCCAAAGGGAGCTGGAAAAAAAATCTTGATAGACGCATTTAAAACAATTCAAACAAAACAGGAATAAAGAGTACTCAAATGCAAGATTAAAACAGTGTATCCCAAGGCGTTCAACCACATAATTCAGCTCATACAATGGATTGAGTGAATCTTGGCTGTGATTGACATTTTGCAGACACTTGACCTAAGATAATGCTTATCACGAACTAACTCTTGAACATCTTTTCATCTGCTAGAGAGAAAGGTCCCATCCATTTCATCTTCTCTCACTTATCTTTGCAATATTTGCAGAGCAATTCTTACCCGTTTCAAACCTGAGGTGATAGTAAGTGGTGAGGTATCACCTTAAGGCTTTTTCTTTATTTTACCACAACAGTGTAGGTTAATTCTCAAGCAGCCCACATTTTGTACAGCTTTTAAAAATGTTTTTGGCTTTATATAACAAAGTGAGATGACTTAAGAACAAGCTCATCATGTTTCAGTTTGAATGAAGTCAAAGTGTGATGGAACAAACCAATACCTGGATGCCAATAATAGTCCTTCCTGTAATATGGAAATAATAAAAAAATATGAAATCATCCTACCTTAACCATTAAAAAAAGCATAAATAAAAAGAACAAATATGGCTTCAGTGTTCACTAGCAATCAGTGTAAACAGGACATATTTTGGTTTAAAATCTTTTTGTTGTTGTTGTTTCGTTTTGGGGTTTTTGTTTGTTTGTTTATTCATTTTTAATAATCAGGCACATACCCAGTGAGAATTTCCTGTCTGAACATCTGTCTAATAACTCTTACACTTTAGAAAGTTGGTGACTTTTTAACTACTTTTTCATTTTAGCTTCATTCGAGGTAGAAGCTATGTACTATACAATAAGGAATTGCCTGAAACAAAGCAAATTTTTGAGACTTACTTGTCAGAGGATTTTTGAACCAAGATGATACTAAGGCACTGCTAATACTCAAAATAACATTAACTCAATCTATTGAATGAAAATGTAAATTATTTATAATTTATAAATAATATATATATTATATATAAATATATATATAATAAATTATAATAATTTATATGAGTATGAAAAGAAATACAAACAGAATAAACTTTAAATGAACCCTCTAATTGCTGTACAAACTGTTCATCATCCACTACACTTTAGTCTTGTGCTGTCACTAGACTTGAACAAGAACTTTTCAACGAAACTGGAACATTATGTGGGAAATTAATTCTGCTTCAGCTAATGGGTGGCTCCTTAGCCTCAGGATAATTTTCTTCACTCAAGGAGAAGAGTGAGAATTGTCCTAGAATTGATAGTACTCTTATAATAATTTCCTGCAGATGTGGAAAAACCAGCTTGAAGCATAGGGTTTGGGCACTGCAATCCTAGCCTTATATGAATGTCACAGTTCCTTTATCAGTCATTTTCAGAGCACAGTGCTTTTGTGAGACCAGAACCAGTGCTGCATTCTGTCTGACAACGGTAGACACCTAGAGAAATAATGAAACAGGCAGATGCTGATGATAAAATATAATCTCAAGTCCAGTGATTTCCTATGATGAATATTATTTATTTGTTAGTAGCTTTTGAAGATGTTTCTCCATAGAGAACTTGTCTGATCTCTTTTGAGCTCACATAAACCTTAACATCTATCGTGTTCTTTGGCAAGGTGCTCCATGAGTCTATTAGCCATGGCATGAAGAAGCACTCCATATCTGGGTGTAAACATCTCAATTTCATTCGTTCTTTTATTTGTTATCTCTTTCTTTCATTTAAAAAATTGGAAAGATTTTAAATTTCACTGCTGGAAAGGAAGAGATTCAACATGCTGTTTTTCTGCCCACAGAAATGGCTTCCTGTCAAAAAACTGATTAACATTATATTATAGACTGATGAAAATAATGGAGGCAGAAGAAGTCCACTTCATACAATTGCTCCAAGGGCAATCCCTGTGAATGTTCTGAGCTTAGAAAGACTAGTAGATATGTGCACTCTGGGATTCTGTTTATAACAAATGCCTGAGCAACATAAATCATAGATGGTGTAGGCTTTATAGTGATGTAAGTATTGTAACATTTCTTATACAACTGAAGGATATCTGTTACTCAAAACATCCACTGATTGTTAGTTTTCAAAACATATGGTTGAAGACATGCACATCGATCAGCTAGTGCTTTTTGTACACTTGAAATATAGCTATTTTAATAACTAAAGCTACTGCCAAAACTGTTCCAAAATGAAGGAAACAAAACAAACTTTCTAGATTCTTCTCTTACAGCTTGAAGGAAATATGCTCAGCACACAAGGAGCTGCAATACTGCAATAAAACACTGGTTAGGGTCTAAAAGACAGCAACAGTAAAAACGGTCATAATACTAGTGGGTTTCTCTAGATTAGTAAGGCAAATGGAATTGGGACTCTTTAATAATTCAAATTAAACTAGACTCTACAAAGAATATGTGGAAAGAATTTTTCTTTTCATGCAGGTGATGATATTGGGAAATGTATATTCAACCACATAGACTTTGTGAAGAAAAGAAGGTATTTCAATGAGTTTCTTGCCTTAACATTAAAATTGCTATTTTTTTAACAAAAAAGGGAATGCCTTTTTTTTTTTTTAATCAAAGCACAAGTTACTGAAAATGTTAAAAATGTTTTCAAGATGCTTTTCTATTTTTTTTATTACTGGCTATTAACTTGTTTGCTTGAAATTTTATTGAAGTCGGGGCAGTGATGGAACAGGTGACTGAAATATCATAGAACTGTCTATGGTAAGAGAGGTGTAACCCTCTAATTACCTTTACACATACCAAAACCAATTAATATTAATGGAGAGTAAGAATTCACTTGCAACATTTTTTATTGAGCATGATCTATGAAAAACAGTTGAATGCAACAGTACACAAGCAGCATTTGTACTATAGAAGTACCTGTGATTAAGAAAAAGTGAGACATATTAGCTATGGGCTAAAAATAAGAAAAAACTCCCTGGTAGCCTTCATATATCTTAATGGGGAACAAAGGCACATTTTATTTTAATACATTACATAAAACCAGCATTTTTTCTTTTTGAGACTTACACATGTAAAAGAAAAAAGCCAACCTCCACTCTATGCTTGAATTCTCACATTCAGACTTCCATTCATGGAACTCTAATTTCAGGTAGATGAAAGACTCAGCTGTAAATTTCAGAGACCATGAAAAAGCAAATTCCATGAGAGCTGGAAAAATTAGCTAAACTCTTCAGTGCCCAGTATTTCTACTTGTGCTCATTTGCAGTGAGCTCATGAAGTGGATGAAGAGAGAATGTTTTAATAAAAGAAGCAAGGAACAGAACAATGGAAAAATATTTATGCTAAAATACAATAATTGATTTCAAAATCATTAACAACTGCTCCACTGCTTTTACAAGTCTTTGATGTTTTTTCATCTTGCTATTTTGGGCTGGATATTTTTGCCTTTGCCATGAGATAAGCTAGGCAGTTGTTTCAACATCTTTGTGTGGACTCACTCAAACTTTGTGATTAAGGAGCATAAGGATTTGCTCTCTTTCAGTCTACTGGCACAAAGCCCCATGCAGACAGCATGCCTTCATACATTGAGGCTTCATTTGTGTGTCCTCTGCATGGGCAGCCAGCCTGTGCTGATTTGGAGCTCCTGCACCCTGGCACTTAGGATTCTGTAAAATCAGCATTAGAAAATCTGGAACCTGCAGGTTCACAAGTGTCTGCCCCTTCTCTTTTTAGAGCTATCTGAAGCTGGCATTTACTGCAGCTGAGCTAGTCTATGAGCAGGACCCAGACCCTCTTGGCTTCCTTCCACAGTCCAGCTCTAAAGTGATACTGGCCCATCGTTACCATGAGGTAACAATGTGTGGAAAAACCCCCACAATTCATAGATGATGTGGTTTAGGAATGGTAATCTCCAATTTAATGCTACCACTAAAGCCATGTGCTGCTTGGTCCCCCTCTCCTCTGTGACAGCTGGAGAGGAGAATTGGAGGCACAAAAGACCAAGATCATGGAGTGGGATGAGAAGAATTTACTGGGAAGAGCAATGAGGTAAGAAGGCAGTAACAGCAACAGTTCTAATGACAGATGGAACAAGAATGGAACGATTCATGTGGAACCCCCCTGACAACAGACAATTTTGGATGGCTCCTTCTTCCACTATGGCACTGGGACCAAAAACGTTTCTCCCCAGAAGGGACTCCTTCTCCTGCTCCTGGTGATGACATGAGGTGGTACAAAATAACCTCCGGGTCCTAGCAATGCTGCCTCCTGCCTACTGCAAAAATTAACCCTGTCCTGGGTGGAGCCAGGACAATAGGCTTTCTTCCTGAGGAGGTATTAAGTGGCCAGCTGGTGATGCAAAATAAAGGGAACATCTTGAGCGCTGCTGATTGTTAAAGTGATGGTAATTGCAGTGTGAGCAGAGAATTGGCAGATCAGATCCAGACAGATGGCAGGTGGTGATGGTGAAGTAGACAGACTCACAAAAACCAGGGACAGAACAAAATCTTTAGCTAGTACAAATGTTCTGACTATTCCACTTGAACTTCTCTCTTATTTTTTTGGATGGCAAGCACATTACATATTGCCATTCCTTTTTTCTTGATAGCCAGTTATTATTGTGAGTAGTTTTTGCCAAGCCTGTTAAACAACTAGATAATACTTGATGAGCCTGTTTCTGATTGGAAATCTCAGAGATTTGCAGATGTTTCTTTGAATCTCTTGAGTATATAATTGCCCTTCTCTGATGGAATGTCCCAGCACTAGTTTGCAACTTTCATGGCATTTTTGACACCATTGATCAGTCCTGGTGCTTGTGAACTGTGACTGCAGAAAAATGCCAGATCTACACGCTGCAATATCTGAGGCATCTTACTGCTGGCAGGACAGAGAGTGCACCTGTGATATGATTGTCCTGATAATTTCCTTTGCTCTGTGCAGCTGGAGGAGCATTGATAAGTGCTCTGAAATCGCTAAGCCTTTGATAAACTTGCCATGTAGCTGAACTCTTCTATAGTGTATCATGCAGTGGGGATGCATGAGGAATCATTAATTAATCCCATCATAAGAAATTTCAGTGCTCTCATCTGGCACTATCTCACAGCCTGTAGTAGTTTCCTGGAGGTAAAATGTCTTTTGCTCATATTTATATGCTGGCCTTTGACTCTTGTCCCAAGAAATGGCAAAGCATTTCAGTGGTTTTCTTTGAGAATTTAGCAATGGGAGAGAAAACAAGGTTATTTTCCTAGGTCAATGGTAAAGACAGTTTCTGAGAAAAATGGTTCAATTACAAAAGGCTGGAGCTTTGCAGCTCTTTCTGGCTGCTGATGGATCATGTACTCTTGAGTGTAACTCAATGTTCTTTTTGGATACATCTCCTTAGAGAACTAAGTGCCCTTGTTTTACAGTGTTATTCTAAACTTAGTGTCATTCACTCTGCCATTAACTTTCTCTGGTGTTGTAATAGACTTGCTGGAAAATGTTAGTTTTCAGGAGAGAGGCAGGCTTCCATTAATTTAAAACTGCACAGTCATTTTTTCATATCTGTACATCAAAGCCTGGAAATAGCTACCTTAAATTATTTTAAAATTATTTAATGTAAATTTTTCCCAATCTTTAAACACAGAAAATTTGTCTGTTCTGCATGATTGAATTGTGGAATTCTGGTAGCAAAGGGGTTGAAATAGCTTTAATGACACAGAACAGAATTAAGCTTGGGGAATGTAAGACAATTGCTGCCCATTGCTTGGGGTTACTAGGAGGAGCTGCAGGTGGCTTTCATTTAGTAATGTGAGTCATTTGCTCTTAATCATAACTGATAAAAATTAACAGATGAAGGAAGTATTTTCAGAAACGTAACGTGTTAGTGAGATACAATTTGAAAGAAAGTCCTCATTGCTCCTACTTTGTGTAGTTGTATCATTCAAAGAAGTAACAACAAAATTTTCATTTTCAAATGCCAGTATTTATTTTATATCCACTTATTATGACAGACGGTGAGATACCCTTGGCTTTCAACCAGTGAACATGATTTTGACAAGACTCTGAATTTTTTAAGGGAGTGAAAAAATTCCCTTTTCGCATACACTGGATTTGGATAAAATAATTTACTCTGGAATAAAGAATGTTGTTTGGTTTATCAGAAATTGATGCATGTCTTTCTGCTTGGAAGCAATGAAATTTCTTGTTATGTAAGTAGAAGATTGGACCTGGAATAGATTTCCCAATGTTTAGGCTTTGAGTCTTAGATAATGGAGAGGGGTTTAATTAGGTCACTGCAACCATGGCTTGCGAAGCTTCAGGACCCAATTCTTAAACTAGATCTCTTTGAAACACAGGTGGTTTGATTCAATTGTAAGAGTATTTAAACAATAAAATTTTAAGTTAGAGTTCTGAGTCATGATCTACTGGTATAGGAAAAAACTGAGGAGAGAGGCAATGTCCCTTATCATACAAAACTCTTATGGTTAAAAAATCCCAACAAACAGACTAGCATTCAAGAACCAGTTAAATTAATTCTGAGGCTCCACAAATTATCCATTTTACTATATTTGTCATTCTTATAGAATTCTGGTCTTATTACCATACAAGTACTGTAACAGTGTTTTGAATTTATGCTGTTTAAATATCATATATGAAACATATATTAACGTCACAAATAGTGTTTGTTGAAATATCTAGAGAATTAAACAATTATTGAGGAATATTTGAACCATCAATAATTTTAGTTAGGCTACAAAATTACAGATGATACTGAAAGGAGAATATTAAAGGTAGACTACAACTTCAGCATCATACACATAATCTGGATTTGTGAATAGTCTTTGAAAGATTTAGATCAAATTTTGGGATTGATAAAAAAGTGATGGAGCTGTGGAGGATAAGTGGAAAATGTGAGGAAAATGTGGCATGAGTTGTGTTGAAGAAGACAGACTTTTTATCATGCTCTGATAAAATAGCTGTGCTGTGTTTCTTTCAGACTTAAAAAGGTGGTGGGCCTAATATCTCTAGAACTGACTGCTGGAATATGCCCAGTGCAGGCAGCTCGATGAGCAGCTGCAGTGCACTTTGCAGGTCGTGCCCTGGATGGGGGAAATGTCTGTAGCCCCCAGCAATGAGCCATGACCTGGCACCCAGCCTTTGCCTAACAAATGACAAATGATGTGTGGGGCTGGATGGCCAGTCACCCAGAGACTGTAGAACCCAAATAAGCAAGGGGAGGATCCCAGGCCCAAAACATAATGACATTTAAGGGGCATGAAGTGTGTGTGAGGAATGTGTGCTCAGACTGTAAGGGTACAAAAGCCTGGAGGCACCCAGCCTGGCTTGTAATCGTGTTGGTGCACCACAGTTAAATTCCTGAAAGGAACCAGACCTCTGTGACTCTGCTACAGGAAATCTGGGACTGAACCAGTGAGGGAAACCTGTCTGACTGTGTGTAGTGGGAACCAAGCAGGGCACTGGAGCTGCTCACTGGAGCTGACCACTGCAAAGGCGCTTTGGTTCCAGCAGTAAGTTGGGATGGGGCAAGTGGGACTACAAGAATGGCTCCCAAATGGCCACTCAGGAAACTTTCCCTAAGATCACTAAAGCCTAAGTGATATGGTGCTGCAAGACGGATAACTAACTGACCTGGTGACAGTGAAGTGTTCTATTACAACTATGATCCTACTAATTTGAGTGTGTTTCTGGATGACACTGAAGTTTTAGTCATGTCAGTACTGCCACTTTCCCATTGTCCAGGAAACTTCCCTGTCCGACCATCCAGGAGCCACTCGTGCAGCACCCAAGATGGAACTGAGTCCCCTTCTCAGCTACACATGCCACACTCACACTGTCACGCCAGGTTTCCTCACTGCCTGATCCCAGGTTTCCCTTATCAGTCTCAGACGTCCTGATCCTTAAAATAATTAAATCTTGGAGTGTTAACAAAATAACAACTCAAGCTGTGTGCCTCCGAGGAGGGACCCCAAACAAAGGAGCTCCATTATTACATTAAATGTGGTTGGAAACAGATGACAGCTCCAATGTGACACCCCATGGCTTTTATACACTCTGAATCTTAGCATGGGAAAGTCTGAAGTCGTCGGTGCCTGCAGTGTCTGGTCCCCTGGCTGGGCCACAGGTCCCCAGGCCCTTTATTATGCAAAGGGCTGGCAGGTCATGGCCTCTCACCTTGGGCTCAGGCTCAGGTTCCGGTCCCTCCAGAGCTTCGCCTGCAGCTCACACTGCACCTGCATACTGAGCTATGGGCACTGAATGTGTTCTTTGACACCTTTGACATGGATTTGATGTTTGGCCTGTCAGCTCAGCACCTATGAGAAGCAAAATTTATTCAGCTGTCCAAAACCAGAAAGGAACAAAATGTCAATTTATTAGTGATGCTGGCTTATTCAATACAATCCCTACTATCTGGCAGCTTCTCTTTCCTGCAGAACACCTTGCTAAACCAAGATCTTGCAAATTGTATGTTGCCTTTCTGCTTCCTGGATGCTTGCCTAGAGAAGCTTTCTTAAAAATGTGTGGAAAGCAGTTTTAAGAGTCCTGTTGCTGATCTAATGCATTTTTCTTCTGAAATATGAAAAGTAGAAATAATTTCTTCCAGGTTTCTCATCAAAGAGAGCACTGCTTTTTGAGCAGATTGTCCCTTTGACTGCAGCTGAAGGATATTTTAATGTATTATGTAAGAAAATATTTAGGTTCAATCAACCACTTGAAAATCTTAATGCAACTTATTTTTTATACTTTTTTTTTCTTTTTAAATTTTGCTTTATTTTGTTGGTACTTGATGTTTTCCACTTACTCATGAGGTGTCTCAGGGCTGTCCTAAATTATCTAATGGTCCTGCTGCATACATTTTATTACATTCTACTTTTATTGATGAATAGTAATTGTACATGATCTGTTAAAAGTCATAAAACTAGGCTTCTGCTGAAAATATTTTTTCTGCTTTTATAGATTTTTAACATTTATATATAAAATATTTCATGGTGTATGTAGTAATGACTTTAAAAACGTTACATGTGTGAGAAACTGTATATGTATCTGTTCTTAGAACATTTCTCATTTGTATGAACAGAGAAATACTTATTTAATTTGAAAAGAATCTCCTATCCTAGTGTAGAAGTATCCTGAAGAACATCCTGGTCCTTTTTATATACAGCTGAATAGATGAATAAAAGTGTAGTAGTTCATTAGCTCTGCCAATTTTTTGTGGCTTTATTCGGTTTTTTTTCCTTATTTTCTCTTCTGAAGTAAAATGAAGGACATTTTTTCTGCTGTGAAAAGCTGTTTAAGGTCCTTAATTGCTTGAATAATGTATGCAATTTTTATGCTAGTACATAAAATTTATGTAACATGAGCACTTCTCAGTCATGAAGTTGTTCTGGGAGGTAAAGTGAGTTGCCCTTTGAGGAGGAGCATGAGAAGACAGGGATGGTGTAGGCAGTAAGCAGGCAAAACCTACAGTCTCCGGGTAAAGGTAGGAACAAGCAGTGGTTCAAAGACCAGACTGGAGACCAGTGAGGTGACAAGGGAAGAGGAAAGAGCACTGTGAGCAGTTTTGGGAACTGCTGTAGAGTGGCCCCTGTAAATCAAACTTCTTCAAGACCCTGAGCTGTCACAGAATCACAGAATGATCTAGGTTGAAAAGGACCCTTGAGATCATCAAGTCCACCTATTACCTAAACTAACACCTCCTTATCAACTAAACCAGGGCACTAAGTACC
This sequence comes from Sturnus vulgaris, assembly GCF_052056855.1. NCBI lineage: Eukaryota > Metazoa > Chordata > Aves > Passeriformes > Sturnidae > Sturnus > Sturnus vulgaris. Next base: position 62,811,193 of record NC_142243.1, on the reverse strand, counting down.
ATCTCCAGTCTTTTTTTAAACACATCCAGGGACAGTGACTCCACCACCTCCCTGGGCAGACAATTCCAGCCTGCAATTACTCTTCCAGTGAGGAATTTCATTCTAACATCTAACCTAAACTTCCCTTGGCACGGCTTAAGACTGTGTCCTCTCGTTCTGTCAGTTCTTGCCTGGGAGAAGAGACTGACCCCACCTGCCTGCAGCCAACATTCAAGCAGTTATAGAGAGTGACAAGGTCTCCCTTGAGCCTCCTTTTTGCAGGCTAAACAGCCCCTGTATGTGTCATTACACATACACTGAATTTAGAATTGCAGACAAGAGTGTAAAAAGATGGTGTTTCAAGCGTGTTTTCTCTAGGGTAATATTGGATCATATGCAATTTTTAATCATGCTAGGTGGGAGCATATATTTTTAATCCAGGATCTGAAATTAGCTGTGACATTATGGAGTGGAGGGCATCCTTGTTTATGAAGTTCATAAAGTTTATAAGACTTGAGCAGCAGATAAAAAATATTCCAAGCCTGAAGAGAGAAAATGGCAGAGTAGAAAGAACACTTCTAGTTCAGGTTTAAAGGTGATAAGTAAGACTTGAAACTACTCAAAACTTGGCTCTCTTAATAGGAATTTTGAACTGAAATTACATGGCTGAAAAGCATTTACTCTGGGAAAAAAATTGTGATGTATCTCTAAACCATGTAATGTTTTATTAGATAGTTTTTTTTTCAGAAGCTCTTCATTTGCATCACAAAGCAGGGCTCTCATGGAGCTGTAGCATTTGTGAATTTTATTTTCACTACGACAAAAATAGTGACAAATCACTGCAGCAGAGCACAGCTAAAAGGTTAAAGGAGGGCAGATAAAAGAAATGTGCGTACAAAACTCTGCCTGTGGCTTTTTGCTTGACTTAAAGCATGTCACTGCTTCCTCTGACACAGGGCAGTGCTTTTTTTCCAGTCTTCCAAAAGCTAAGTAGGACATTAGATATATATTAATTATATTTGTGTAATTTTGTAGAATCACAGTGAATTATGCTCTTTGTGCCTTGAAAAGAGGCAATGAATATTTCCTTTATTTTGTTGTATGTATGAATTTCTTGAAAGTTATCTGCCGTGGTGAATCATGAAATCATAAAATATCCTGAGTTGGAAGGGAAACACAGGGATCATTGATGTCCACTCCTGGTTCTCCACAGCAAAGCTCCAAGATTCTCACCCTGTGCTGAGGACATTGTCCAAAGAAGTAATCCTTCAGAAAAACTGAGGAGCCTTGATTGTGGCTGTGAATACATGCCTATCGCCAACTGTAAAACCTCACCTGATGCATTCTAGCATGGTATTTGCTTTTCTCATGACCACTTTATTCTGGTAGCTTACACTCATCCTTGGCTAATTAATACATGCAAATCCATCTCCAGTTATTTCCTGTTGAGAATGTTACTGTTTGTGAGTCCCCTTTATACTAATCTCTTAATAAAAACGTTTACATTTCATAACATTGAATGTTCAGTGTTCCTTGCTCCTCTCCTCAAAGTCCTTTAATTCTTATACTGCTCTTATATTTTTCTGTGTTATCAGTGATTTCTCACTTGCATATAATTAATACTTGCCCATTATTTTGGCAGAGCTGTTAGGGAAAATGGTAGGTTACATCAGTCTCAAAACAAGCTATTGAATTATTCAGCTGATGTGATATTTTCCAGTTTGATACTTTTCCTTTCAGTATATTATTTACTTAGAGAAAATTTGTCATTTATTTGTCCTAGAATCCCTTTTGTGATTCTGGTATTTTTCATTTTTACTTATAAGACCCCATGCTGTGGAGAAGCAACGACTTCACCAAAGGTGACTTGTTTCACCTGCCTAGAAAGCATATTCTCCTATACTATAGTCATATTCTCCCAGAATTTTAACAGGAGAGAAGCCTCTCAAACTATCACTTCCATTTTACTTCACCAGAGTTTCGTTTTTAAGCCTTGCAGAGATCTGAAGCTTGTGGGCTTGTCTTGGCACATAGAAAGCTCAAGGGCTTTGCAGAATACTTTAACAAAAGTAGCTGTATTTCTAAATCTTAATGCAGGTTAAGAATTTGTTTTTCATCTTGGCATCATTCTCACTGGTAGAACTTAAAATTTCTAAAATGGCTACTGCTTCTCTAAAAATGGTAGTTTTTAAATGTCCCAAATACTGTGAAAAACATCTGGAAAAAAGGTCTGAAATTCAAACAGCTTGTAGAAATTGACGTGCATTTAGATTTTCACTACCACTCTTTCCTTTTAAAAGGATGCCATGATGATTAGGATTAACAAGCAATGACACTGTGTTTAAAAGAAAAAACAGTTTTTCTCCTCCAGAAAATGAGCAACATTTTCTGCTCAGTGCTATTCTGCCTCAGAGTCTTTACCTGTTTGTGTTCTCCTTCTGCTTGTAGGTCACTAGCTGCAACCTTTTTGTAGGCTGATTTGAGTTGTGTTTCTCCATTGACCATTTCTTGACATTTTCTTCCCTATGATGAAATGTGAACCAAGAGAAATTCATAGTGGGTTTTACCAATGAAGCTTCTCCTGAAACAACAATGCTAAGTATCATAATATAGTGGATTTATAGTTAGCCTTACTAACCTATGATGCTTATTAATTGGTGCAGTAACATGATAATATTCTAATTCTGCATTATATTTATCTCCGGATTTTCATCTTTTGCATCCTGAGAGGGGATGACAGGATTTTAGTGCCAGATTTATGAGAAAAATAGGCAAATGAATACCAACTTTTGGTATCTTTATCCACAGGCTTTCATGACTGAAAGTAAATGTGAGTATGGACTGCATTTATCTATTATGTAGCTCATACCTCATGCTTTATTTTGTTTAATTTATTTATGAATTGCTGCTCTGTAATTAATTTTTTCTGTCATCGAGAATCCTTTGTTAGCAGTTTCTGGTCACTTGAGAGCAAGATACCATGTAAGTCACCTACTTGTTGACCCAGTGAGATATCAGGAGAACATTATTATACCTGTCATATCTATACATGCTATTCTATCAAGCTTGCATGGCTTACTAATTACTTCCAATAATTAAAAACAGCATTTGGAAAGGAAGACCAGGTTTAAGAACATTTTAACACAGAGACTTTCTGAAGACAGGGATAGTTTTCAGATTCTGTTTCTGTCTTCTAGAAATGAATTTGTGCATTTAGGCTGAAGTTTAAAATAAGGCTCTCTTGTCAGTAGAAGTACTGGGGTTTGGATGTCACTGGTAGCAGTCTTATGGATGCTAGATATGGATGGTTACTAGAAATCTGGAAAGTTTCCATGGAAGTTTTGCTCCTTACCTGGCATCTAAAATATTTGTACAAAATATACCTTACATATAGTATAAAGGTATACTGGCTGTCCTAAGAAGCATTCAGAAGTATCTATAACCCATTTTTCACTTTCCCTCTGGCAAATTGTACATAAAACGTCTGGTCCACTGTACAAATAAAATTTGCAATAACTATGATTGCTCTGATTAGTCAGAGCATTAAATTGCATTAATGTTTGCAGGAATTGGGTTATAAGAACAAAACACACTATTTTGTTTTTAGTTACAACAAATCAAACAATATAACAGCTTTCTTGTGTCATTTTTTATATGCTTATTTAACCAGCACAAGGGAAATTTCTGTAGCTTGGTATGCTTAAAATTTATCACCAGTTCTGAATATTAGGGGCTGTGTCTAAGAAAAGCTGTTTTCTTACATACAGAAAGGGGAATGAGAAAGAACGGGGCATGTGACTTTTCTCAGAAGCAGAGAGTAACATGACAAAAATCGTTTGTGCAGTTAATTGTAGAGATAATAAACAGCCACAAATATTTGATTCTGGATGCTGCTTAAATGGCTTCCTGGAGGTGCCTGAAAAAAACTCAAACCCTATCACCTATAAATTCGGGACAATATTAAAGGCAAGCCTGGGTATAGTATGAAATCAGTTTTATGCATGGATGAGCCAAGATTTGATACCTGCTCTCAGATACTTCCCTTTGCTTCACACACTCAAATAGATATGTTTGGTTTTTATTTCAGATTTATGGTTATGGACACTGAAACTTTTGCCAAGGTGTAAACCAATGAGTAACCACAATTATCACTCTCATTATCTTCTTTTTTAACTGCACTATAAGATTGTAGCTATGTTTCAGAATATATGTTCAACATATCTGAAAATCTGGTTCATTTAATATTTATCAAACAGACAGACTTAAGATGCTTATTTTTTTGCCAATTACAATTAATTTCTCTTTTCCTTCCTAATTTTTCTTTCTCCAGGAGACAGAATATTTCATACTACATAGCTCCTAACAGCAGTTCAGTTTTGAAGCTCTAAGGTTACTACTGAACTTGCAATAGCACTTTAACACATTGTAGGAAATGTTTCTACTCCTCAAGTATTTTGAAGATGCCATTTCTTTTCTGTTTATTTGAAGTGCAGGACCATGTTCAATTTGCTGTGTTGCTGCAGGCAGATAGATAATTACTGATTTCTGCTGTCAAGAGAATGATGGGTATTCTCTGTTCCCCCTGGGCTAACAGACCTGCCTTCCCATGCAGTCAACACAGAGAAAGCAGAGCCAGAGCTTCTCTCTTCCTGCACTGTTGGCTCTAGCTCCCTCATGTAAACTGCAAAACATCCTGTCTTGTGATGACCCCCAGCTCACCGCTTTTTTTTTATACACTGGAGAGAAAATCCACCACAAAGACTTATTATGACTTAAAAAATGTGATCCTGGACAGGCAGTTTTTTGTGTTAAAGAATAAGAAAATGGTGCAGTCGAACACTATTTCTGAAACAATTGAGTCTTAGAGTTTTGCATAGTCGTTTTACTCCATTTTTTAAGCAAACATAAAAGAAAAAAATCCTTTGTGAAACTTCTGGCCAAACCCTATTCTGACTAGGTGATCTCTCTTCCCTCATTGTGAGCTATATTTTTTGTGAGAGTATAACTCACAGTGAGTTACTTGAATTATTAGCACCCATAAAGATGATTTTATTGGGTGTTAATTTACCCTTAATTCTGGTTACCATTTATACTGTTGACCTCAGCATTGTAGGAAAGCTGGAGAAAAGCTTTGTAGAGAAGGACTTGTGAGCTGTGATGGGCCCTTGAGTTGACTGTGAGCCAATAGTGTGCCCTTAGAGCAAAGATGGCCATACATATTGTCATTATCTTTCTCAAGGATGAGGATTTTTGGAGAACAGCATGGTACATGAAGATGGTCTTCATCTGTAGATCCTGTCATCCTTTTAGTCTATATTAGCACTACATAACAAATAGGTATTTTTTGCATCTTGCTTTCAGCAATACTGATAATTTACAATCAATTCAATCAAATCAATATCAATTATACAATACTGACAAAGTTACAGATCATGCAAGAAATTAAGGTTCCTATATAAACATTAAATTTCAATTGATTCAAATATATAGTAGAAGTTTCTTACTATCTGAGTCTTTGCCCAAGCCTATAGCATTTTCTCCAAGGAGTTGTGATTTAGAGCAGTTTGATCTAGGTTTCCTGGCTCTTCTTCTGTAAGTTCAAAAGGAAGCAGGACTGCCTTTTGCATTTAGGTCTAGAACAATTTTGGTTTGTGTTTTTACACCACCTGTCTCTAAAAAACTTGCTGTCATAAAACAGATTAAAGAATCATGATAAGTGTCAGATGACATGCTATCCTGGATCTGGACTCTCATTTATTTTCAAACAAATTTTGATCTTTAAAGCACTGCTCTAAAACTTTCTGACAAGTCTATCCGTAATATAATTTAGATTCTTTAAATTGTTCAGGCTTTAGTAAAATGTATTGGGAACCATTGTTTTCTATAATTCTCATATTTTGTGACACCTTATAACAAGTTAAAAATGTCAAGGTCAGTTTTTCAGTTTATCATATCCAGTTTATTTTTTAAAAGCTGTATACCTCATTCTGGCAATTTCCTTGTACATTTGAACTTTGCACATATAGCATGCAGCAATTTGGAAACTGAGGTGCATCAGTCTGAAAGCCATGGTGAATAAAGTAATCTTAGAATGCCTTCTTTGCACTACCTTCCATTCAATAACACATCAAATGATTCTTTTGACAAGAATTTTATGAGACTGAAATGGAAAATGGCTATGATATGTGATTAACCTGAGGGTCAACTTAAATGAGAATTACTTTTTGCTTAGGTATTTGGAACATGAAAACATCATAAATTTTTTTCTTTAGAGTCCTTACAAAATGAGATATTCATAGTAGACAAATGAGCTTTACTCAGCATGCTTCCTCTGCTGCTTTTCAAGTTCCTAAAATGGAAGGAATCCTAATGGGTGCATTAAAATTAGCTGCTACAACTTTGCTTTGAATAAAATATTGATAGGCAGTTTCATTATGCACTTTCTTGAGGATATTGGCAAAATGTAATTATGAAAGGAAATATATTTAATACATGCTTTTTACCAAAACCAAAGGTAAATGGAGAAGTTTTAAAGTTTAGTCTAGGTAAAATAGTGGCCAAATAAATTTTTGTTAAAGAAATCAAATTTTAGAGTACCTATCCTCATCAGAGAGTAAATTAGGAAGGAAAGCATGCCCAGGTCTTCTTGATCCCTAAACAGACTGCTTTATCTTCCTCTGAGGTTAAAGAAAAAAAATAAGACAACCTGATGCTAGGCTAATGTAGTATGATAAAACCCTAGATATATTCATTCTGATTTTATAGTGTGGAAACTATAACGGATTAGTTTAGAGGAATGCAGGTGCCTCTCTAGTTTAGTGTGTGGCATGTAAGGGTAAGATGTTAGCAAGGAAGGCTTACTATTATGCAATCAAGGAAAGTTTAATTTAACTGTGTTGATTGGGTCATTATTTAGGAATAAAATAATCAACTCTATCAGGTGAGTGGTGAGAGGAATACTAAGTGAACAAATTAAAGTGTGGAACATCATTAAGAGTTGTGCTAGCAATACTCTGCTAGTATGAGCAAACCCATTAAAGTTTTCCTGAGAAGAGTTGTTTTTGTGAAACTTCAGAGATGCTGTCTAAATCCTGCTTTACAAATGCATCAAACCCTGGGGTTTGTTCATTTATCTGAAATGTAAGGAGTCCTCCACAAGTCTTAGACAATGTTGAGTATGTTGCCCTTATATTTAAGTGCTGGTCAGAAGACTAATGGTGTAGGATGAAACAGGAGAAAGTGTAGCAGAGTGAAGAAGTGTTAAGGTCATAAAAATGTAGAGGGCATTATGGAGGTAATAGAGGAATTGTTTGTAAACATGGTCTTCAAATGCATATGGCAGGATGGAATTTGGTAGTAAGGTTGTAATTGGATGATGCTGATCATGTCTGCAACATAAAAACAGGAATGTGGTGGACTCTGAAGGTCCTTCTCTATTGGAATTGCTGTAAGTTGTGATGATGGCTCGACAGCTTATGCCTTGGCTTAGATTGCTAGGGAAATAATTATTTTTAAATGAAATTATTTTAAATGTGTTTTAAAACAAGGTTTATTATTTTTAATGTAAGGTGTTTTTCAAATTAATTTCCCTTTTTGTGATTTTACTGTTAAATTGAAAGTTTCTGAACTTAGCACATGCAGGCACTAGTTTACTAATTATAATTACCTGGTTTTGCACAATAATTGGGATCACTGTAAACCTTGAGTATTTTTAGACCTGTGATGATTTCCTTGTAAAATTTCAGACACTTTTTTGGTTTGGTCTTTTTCTCTGTTCCTGATGTAAAACAAAAGGGGTAAAACAAAATTGTGTTCTAGAGACAGATGAACAGATGAGTTCAAATCATTAAATTGTCTTTCTTAGTACTCCTTTGTGTCTTTTGCAGATACAAGGTCTTAAGAATTTTTCTTTACATGGTTGGCATTTCAGCATAATAGTATTTCTACATGCAATGGAGAATCTCCATCTCTGTTCCTGTCAATCATCATCTTAGCTAAGAGATGACACAAGTCATAAAAAGGTGCATGTAAAGAGGATTTTCAAATGTAATGCAGAACACACAAATGTGTCGTTTATGTACAACTCTTTGAAGAAGTAATGATGACTGAATAACAAAGAAAACTTTATACAAGTTTCAGGTGTTACATTTTCTCTGGTCCCCTCTGAAATCCCTGAACTACAGCTCTCTAAAACTAATGGGAGATTCTATTTAAGTTGTTATGGTATACATTTAGTTGTCATGCTGAGCTTTCTTAGTTGAAACAATTTTCTCTTGTTATTCATCATTTGGAAGTGAACTGCTGCCATCAGACTTTCTCAGCTGGAAACTAAACAGTAGTGCAAACTCAATCACATCTTCAACTTTTTTCTTTGAACTAGTACACAGACCCATGGGAGAAGGAGAGAATGGAAAAATAGCTCATTTTTAAAAGAGAACTGGATCTCTAAACTGCTGTTTTGTGCCATACTCTTGTTGCACTGAATCACTCATCTAATGAGCACAGGCAACTCTGAAAGCACAGTATCACTGTTGAGCCAGTCCCAGGAATAAACTGGCACCTTCTGCAGGGGAATAAATTTGACTCTCTTAAGACAGGAGCCTGCGTTGCTAGCTGTGCACAGCTGCAGAGGCCACACCTCCCTATGGTCCTGCTGAGTGCTCATCAGGGTATCCAAGTTAACCTCTGCCCAGTGTGGGAATTATGGATGCTCTTACTCTATTGAGCAGCTCCACCACCCCTTGACAGTATCCTGGGTGAGAAGACAGTGCTCACATCATGAGCTGCCCATGCCCTTTACCCACAGGGTGGAAAAGATGGGTACAGTCTGACGACAGCTTGCAGGATAGTGCTGTGAAGCTTACAGGAGCTGCAGAGGAGTGGGATTACTCCTCTGTGCTGGTCAGCAGCAGGCTGGGTGTGCTGCTGCCACAGGGCTCTGCGCTGGTCCCACTGGGTGGGGACACGAGTCAATAACAGACCCTGGAGTGGGGGATGGCTGGCTGCAGTCCATTCCACACCAGTTATGACACTTGGACTTCAGGGGGAAATTCAGCATCAACACCGTGAGATTGTGTTATGTTACCTGATGGCAATTTGGGCCAACATTTTATAGACTTTGACCAAGACAGATAGGCCACCTTCACTTAACCCATAAAGAGGTCAAATTATTCCTGAGAAATATGCAGGTGCTCTGCTAGTGCTCCTTCATTAGTGTTTTGATTGCCAAAGAGCTGCTTTCTGTTGTTAATTTCCTTGTATCTTTTCCTGGAGGCTTCTATTATGCCTTTGACCTTGTCACTTTGGCACTTGAAGTGATTTCCCTCCTGCTGCAACCAAGATTGATTTACTTCATGGTACATTTGTAGCTGCCCACATTCAGGTTGGACAGAGAGCCCTCCAGCAGTATGCTGGAGCTGTGCTGCTGTGTGCTGCAGTGTGCTGCTGAGACCATGGGGACATCTGCCCAGGGCCAGTAATTTATGCACCACTAGGGTGCTAGGACCAGTAATTCAGTACCATACACCAATATATGCTGGGTACCACCCATCTTGAAATCAACATCTTTCCTGTGAGCAAAGGCTGAAAGAGTTGGGACCATTCAGCCTGGAGAAGTGAATGTTTGGTGCTGGTGGGATGGATCTTATCAGTGTGTATAAAACAGAAGAAAAAAGAGAGAGTCATGCTCCCTCCAGTGATTCCCAGTGACAGGACAAGAGGCGATCTGCACAAACTGGAAAGCAAGTGGTTCATTCCATCCAAACATAACCCCACACAAGCTACTAGAAAATTATCTATTATGCTATCTCAGCCAACACCAGAACACCCCTGGACTATGTGGAGTTTCCCTTTTTGGTGATATTCAAAAGCCATCTGGACATGTTCCAGGGCACCAGGTCTAGGTGGTCCTTCTTGAGCACAGGGGTTGGACTAGATGGCTGCCAGAGGTCCCTTTCAACCACAGCCATTCTGTGATTTCACTAATAGCAGAGGCACAGTGTGAAGGTATATCCTTTTCTCATTGCACCACACTGATTTGCAATACAGCTACACCCTCAGAAAACTTGAGCCTCATTGGTTTGCTAGAGTCTGGTCAGTGTTGATACAACTGTTCTGATTGTGCAATAACTACAGTGAGTAGTAATTATTGACAGAATATGGGAGATGGATAAATGCAACAAACATGTATAGACTGTATGACAGGAAAATGCTGTCACAATTTCCAGCAGAATATGTTTAATACCATTGGAGAATAAGAATCTAAGTCTCTGAGTCACTGTAATAACATATGGGTCTCATTTTTATGGGCAGGATTATGTGTCTATAAGCAAATCCAGTCGTGAGGAATTAATATGATATTAAATAGAGGTAAAGTTTTAGCTCTTCTGCAGAAATGAGAAATCTAGTCTCTCTGCTAAGGAGCATTTTATGAATAAAGATTTATGATTTTTTTTTTCCGGGTGTTTCAGGTCCATGATTCATAATATAGGTTAGAATATTGTAAAGTCAAAGAGAGAGAACTTTTGGAACACACTGTCTTCCTTCTTGCCTGCACAGTTGTCCATTTACAGAACATTTGTGAAAATTTCTGAAAAAGAAAAATATTGAAGAAAAATAGATAAATAGTACAAAAAAATTTAACCTAAGAAAACACCTCATCTTAAATGTTTGCCATACAAGGAAAAAACTAATGCAACATTTGTGAGACAATAATCCCATTCCTCCATAGGACAGACTACTTTGCCTCTGGCATAGGTGTGTTATGACCTCATAAAACATGACAACATTGCATATTGTTATGCAGTATCTAGAGCTCTGCCATGCATAACAATTGCCTACAGATGCCGAGAAATGTGACACCGCTTTCAAGGCCTGAATATTATTCTAAATTGAACAGATTTCAGGAAATTACAATGCTTTAAGTGTCTGGGTTGAGGTTGTAGAATTTGAAATTTATTTTTTAAGAAGGTCTAAAATTGTTGCTTTTTGGTAATGTTGATCTTATAAGAGAGAAGAAAGTGGTGGGCAGGGCTCTGACTGCAGCTGTTTTTCCCCCTTAGATCACGCTGCTGCTCTGGGTACAGAAGGATTTCAGGTGAATGTATATATCCATCCATTTCCTAGTAATTTCTGGTTTTCTGCATTGGCATTTTGCATGAAATGGACTTTCTAGATCTTTGAGAATGCTTCCACAAGAACTTAAATGACCATGATCAGTGCACCTGACCAGAGACTGGTAATTGTGTTATGACCAGGCCTGGCACTGGGATTTCTCCTGCACTGCAGCAGTGAAGTGAGCATGGCTGGATGGCAGCACTCTCTGCACAGGCATGTAGACCTATGGTACAGTGACTCAAGGCAGTTGAAGGTTTAGCTGCTGGGGAGGAGCACAGAGGGCAGTGCAAAGCTGGTTCAAGCCAGGAGATGAGTTGGCCCTGACAGCTTAGGAAGAGTAAATCCCATGTGTCGAGCAGTAAAAATGCATTAATGATGCCCCTTGACATGAATTACTTCAAAATAATCTTTAGGAGAGGAGCAAGTACATGTACCACATTAGGTGTTCCCTGTAAAGTATCTGGTATGCCTTCTAGAAGTCTTATTTGCCAGAGTCACAGCTTCATATGTTTCCTGTCCAAACAGTAGAAAAATTTGTAGAATCCCACTTACTATCATACAGCAAAGCTCTTACTGTGTAAAGTCTGATGCTCGTTTAATAAATTACATTTACTATTATGTGATAAAATGCTACCTAAGAGATGTTAGTTTTACAAGTAATCTTTGCAAGACTACATTAAATGAGAGAGCATGATCACTGAAAGAAATTATCAATTTGTGTCATGATTTAGATTTTGGCTCTCAGAAAGCATGACTGAACCTCCCTACATCAGGAAGCCAAAATCCTAGTGATCGCAGTGATTCTGAAAGGTGTGGGTTAAGAATTTTAATCGGAGCTTCCCTTTTTTTTTTGTAGCTGCTCAAATTACTTAAAATTAAGACGTATAAATATGCTTGCTATTTTATTTTCTCATCTATGAATATTCTGAATATGTGACACTTTCTGTTATCTATGGCATCTCATTTGTTCCCATGTCAATGCATTTGTTTGGTTTTTTGTTTTTTTTTAATGAGTCCTCACTTTTGATAAACCTCAGAAACATCCTTCCGGCTTCATCCTTTCCCAAGGATATTGTCTCTATGAGAGTAAAGTTTTAAAGATAAGCATTTATGGGCAATATTCATGCCATAATTACAGACTGTCTGCAATGTCAGTCTGTGAAATTGACTTGATGACAAAAAACTTGATGAGAAATAATTACCTAATTTTTGTTGTTGCCAAGTGCTTCTGTATTTGCCACCCAAGCTATGTTGAAATTGTTTTCTGGTTTCTTTTTCTATTTTAAGATACTTGCAGAAGATAACTGTGACTATAATTTTGCTGTTAGATAGGAGCTGCTAGGTTTGCATAGGAGATGGGCCTCTTTATAAGGGCAAATGAGGAGTGGAACAGTGGATAAGAATATGTTAAACTCCAGCCTGCTCTTGTCAAATGCAGAACATGTGCCCTGGAAAGCAAGATGATATAACGAATCCTGAGGATGGTGCACTGATGAAAGATACTGTTTTAGCTTGTATTTTACATTGTGCTGTGTTTTATAATACACAGTTTTCAAAAGAAATGCAGTTTTGATTTTTCATTGTTTGAAAAAATCGTTCTGAGCTGAACTGGAAACAGAATTATTTCTTTTAGATTATATCCAGATTTTTACGTTCTACGGCTGAAGAAGCTTATCTGAAATATGTGTTTGTGTGCTTAATTTCTTGCATTGTTTTAACAAATGAATATCTTATCTAGTATATGAAAAATAAGAAAATAGAAGAATAACCAAGTTGGTATTGAGGAGTGTGGTATTTTTAGGTAGGCAATAAAATACTGGTAGGCAATAAAATACAGGATTTGGTTTCATGAAACTGCCTCTCCCAGTGCAGGTAAAAAATCAACCTGTCATCATATTTCTGTACAAAATCATCAAATATTGGCAAGGAAAGTGAAGATACTTTTCTGATGATTACACCAGATGAGTCGAATTTGAGGATCTTAAAAGATGCTACAACCCCACAGAGATTTATAACAGAGCATGTATCTATTTACTTGTACCTTGCAGCTTTGAATCTTGGTGAATACCTGCGTAATTGCTGTATTCATACATTTTGTGTCTTGGGCCAGTACATACAGTATTCTATGTACAGGATATTAAAATTTCCCTTTAGGATTTGCGTTTTGATTTTTTTTTTTTCGTTCAGCAAAGAAAAGATCTTATGTTTAATTTATGTATGTCTTTCTTTTGCAGCCTATATAACTGTCCCATAAACCAAGCAGCTGTGAACAACTAATGAATTTATTAAGTGAATTTATAGTAGTATAGGATATACATTCTAATCTCCTGCATATTTCGGCTTGCTTAAAAGCCATTGTAATTTGTGAAACAGTAAGCAGCTTTCAATTATTTTCTTCCCCTTGAGGGCTGACCAAAACATCTGTAATGATATCTGTAATGTTAATTTGTGTAACGATTCCTTCGATCTTGCCTGATCCAGCTTTCAAAACTGATTCTACTTGTCCAATAAAAGTAATAAAAATGGAAGTTTTGTTTTGTTTCTTCCTTCCAAATACATTTTAAATTTTTTTCCATGTCTTCCATAAGCGCTGAAGTTGAACTTAATGGGTAGGAGTGCTATTAATCAGTGTTGCTTTGCTGGCTTTGAAAGAGAGGTCAAGGCATTCTGAGTGTAATACTCCTTACAGAGAGTGCTGCGTTTTTAATAAATGTTGGATCTTTAGTGGTAATCTCCCTCAGTGGCCACAGCTGTCAGTGGCTAGTTTTGATTATGATTCCTCTGTAAGGCAACTTTTTATTTTTAAAGAATGTGAAACAATAAAAACTTATCTCAAAGGGATTTTGCCTTGTGTTAAAATGTGTCCACATTAGGGAAGGCCCCCCCCCTTTATTTATGGTCATTTTCACAGAAGGGGAAACCCTGAAGGAACCTTGACAAGATCTCATCTCAGATTGAGAAATCCTGTGCAGAAGTGTGACACTTTTCAGAAAGCTTATGAGAAATAGCACATATTAAACATAAGATCCTAAGATACAATTAGTCACAGTGATCCAGGAAGATATATTTATTTTTTCACTATGCTTTGAGTTAATCTGCTCTTTTAGTGCAGATGAAAATAATCGAGAATAAAGCCTGCAGAAATTAAAAAAAAATATACAAAGCTGTCAACTGAACCCTGGGTTTCTCTGGTAGATCAGGTATATAAACAAATATATAACTCTTTTGTATAAGGAGTCATCAGGATGTGACATTTATGGGTTATGGTAATTTTGGATAAGATGTGCTCTTAGTGATGGAGTATTTCTCACTGGTCAAGCTGTATTTGAGAGAATGACAGTTGTAACTGGAGAATACAACATCATTCGTAGTTGAGATCTCTTGACAGCTGTGAATTGATAGCGACAGCAAGTCCAAAGTTCTTTTTATCACCTGCTAAAATGTTCCCTTTAAGCATAAGGCAGGCCACATTTCTTTGTTAACTTCTGTTCTCAGACATAAACTCACTTAGAAAAGGTTACCAAGAAATAAATAGCGCTTAGAGTTGTTTATAAATGCTAATGTGGGTTTGAGCTGGGGATATATATGGCAAGATCAATCCTGAAGTTCTTCTGTATATTGAACTTCAATTAAAGGCATGCTGTGTGCTTTGGGGAATAGAGGGCAATAATATCAAGATAAATCACTTCTGAAAAACAGGGAAATGAATGTGTGCCATGATGCTTTGTGTTGGTTCGGGCTAATTCTGGGGTCTTTTGTGAATGGAGGTCATTAAATCTATCAAATAAAGCAAAATAATTGTAGACTGATGTCTCAGTCTGGTGATGTCTCAGTCTGGTTCACATTAGAATAACTATACAATATATATACTCTGGTTAGAGAGTAAATTCAATGTGCAAAGTTAGTAAAGATTGTCTTATTCTTTGACAGCCACAAAGTCAAACTTGAAATTCCAGATCTGAGTTCTCATATGAAAAGTTCTTTACACAAGAATTTTGTCTGAGATGACTCTGTTAAAATAAGGATATGTTGTGCTTTTTAAAGCATTTTTGTATCTCCTTTTCTCAAGAATAAGAAGTTCTAATGCACTTGCATAGCTCTGATCTTCAATTTTAATCCAGAGAAGGTGAAATGGCACAGGATGTCTGCAAAAGTTAGAATTTTCCCCACTCCCTGAAAAGACCAGAATCCCCTCTGGAGCTGGGCAGCGTGGAAAGGACAGCAGAAGAAGATAAGCTAAGGCATAATGTCTGGAGACTATTCATTTTCCAACAGTTTTTAAATACCTGTGGTAGGGAAACTACCCTTTGGCTGCAATTTCAGATGTTTTTGATTGACTTTTCTCCTTTCAATAATGGGGACCACAGGAATCAAAATCTCTGTTCTGTATGACTTAGAACCCTTTATCATACTTTTTGTTTGGTTGTTATGTGCATTGGAAACAAAAGTGTTAAAAATTTTTTCAGACTGTCTTTGAAAACAATTTTCCAATGATCTGTTTAGAAGAATACATACCATAGCTACACTATTTTTTCTGAAAAAGCTTGATTCAATTTTTCACATGACTCGTTTCTCTGATGAAAATTCTAGGCAATTTAACAGTCTTCAAATCTCTGCTTTATTGCCCATTCTTTATAAAAGCAAAATAATGATTCTTAGTATTTAACTTGATGATCACACAAGAATTTAACTTCGAGGCATTTTTTGGCTCTTAAGAAGTTACAACCAGTTTTGTTTTTTTTTTGTGTGAAATGGTTAGCATTAGTATACCTTAACAGCAGGTACAATGAGAAGATAACTCAAACACTTGACTTCTGCTTTTCATTTGTAAATTCCCAGTGCGACTTCTGGTTCTTGGCAAACATGAAAGATTTTTACAGGAAATATCTTTCTCATGATTGAACAATGTATTCCTGGGTTTTGAAGAGGCATAAAAATTACTTTTTTTGTGTGTATGACTTCTAAACTGTTAATCCAAGCCTGATTATACAGAGTCATCTCTGCATATTGATTTATTAAAATGAGCACTAAGTTTCTTTGCTTGACAGATTGCTCTTTCTGGTTTACTAAGAAACGTGACACTTTTGTCAATATTATAGTAAGCATAGTAAACTTTCCCATGCAAAATATAAACAGTATAACTTTAGATGGAAATAGCAGACAGCTCATGAAGACAAAATGAGAAAATATGCACTGTAGTTGCATAATATTTTCTCACTAATAGATGCATCCCAAGTCCTAGTAGTATTCAGACCTGTGAGAAAGGAAATTCTAGGATTTAGAGTTTCACAAAGCACATGCTGTTCATCAGTGTTTATAGACCCGTAGTAGAGTTTTTCAGTCCAAAGATTTCTCAGAATTGTTGTGCTGTTACAGAACACTTGGGAAGGCATCACCTGTGTTCGGCTTCTCCAGTACAGAGAATGACAAGATTTATTTATAATGTTTGGGAACTCTAAATGTACTTTTAATTAACAGCTATTTTTGATGTGTCTATAAGCATGCTTACAATGGTGGAAGCAACCAGGGAATGGCTGGAGATGTACCCTGTGCCTCACATCACTGCCTGCAGCAGCATTGTGGGTCTCGAAAAGCAAATCCTCTGGGGATTTGAATGAAAATGAATGAAAATGAATGAAAATGAAGCGAGTAGGACAAGGGGACTCATTTCAAAAATGGCCTCAAAGACACCTGGGCCAGAGAGCATGGTATGGACTGGGTGTATCATATTCTGTACCATGCACCAGCCTCTGGGAAAATTGAACATTACAGTGGACAGTGAAAAACCAAACTGAAAGCAATGGGTGGTGGGATCTTCAAACACTGGATCTAGAGAAAGCCACCAGGCTAGTTAACACTAGAACTCTACCAATTGAGCTGGCCCTGCCCAACCAAATCTGCCTTGTGCTGTTGAAGGGGATAAAGTCTCCAGGATGAATATGAGAAATGCGTTAGGGAAGACATTTTGGATTACTCCTGCCTCAAGCAAAGGCAAACCCATCCATGGAATTGTTTTTGCTCAAGGACTTGGTGCACTTGGTGTGTAATGCAGAGGTACAGGGAAGTGTGGTGTGAACCTCAAGGGGATTTGATTTTTGGGTGAGAGCAGTCAGTAATATTAAATTGTATAATGTTGCTTGCTGAATGACACTGCCACTGTATGCCAGAAGCTCCATGAACAGTGAGGATGGACTGCTCCAGACACACCAGTTGTGATCTCCTAATGCAGCTTGCAACCACCCAACAGCACACCAGCCCTCCTGCCCTAGAAGACACCTAGGACAGATGGAACTCACAGTATTGGACTGAATGAACTCAGCAGACATCTTGGAGAGATTGGGCCAGTAGCTATGGAAATGATACCTTTGCTTGTGTGTGTGTGTATTTATTTACTTATTTAGTTATACATTGGAAGGACATGATATGGGTGGTATAGAATAAGGGGTCGATAATATACTGGTCTCAGCCACAACAGAGTTAATTCCTGCAGTAGTCAGAGGAAGCAGGCATGGCCAGGACCTGGAGGTTATTGTACACCACCTCACATCATTGCTGGGGATGGGGGGAATGGAGCTTTTTCCAGGAAGACATAGTTCCTTCTAATTGGGAAAGCATGGTGATAGGGATTCTGAGCCTGGGGAAGGGATTGCCCACTCCAAGCCAGAGGGAGCAGTCAGGTCAGGTTGAGCTCTTCAGGGAGCATTTTTCATGAGAATCACTCTCTCTTTTGTACACTTTTGCTAATAATATTGTTACTACAACTGTTTGTTTTCTTATGTCATTGCTGTTCCCAGTAAATTGTTCTTATCTCAGCCTGTGATCTTTACCTTTTTTTACCTCCATTTTTTTCCCCCTTACAAGGGAGAATGGGAAGAATGAGGAGAATATGAGGGAGAGGGAGAGGGAGAGGGAGAGGGAGAGGGAGAGGGAGAGGGAGAGGGAGAGGGAGAGGGAGAGGGAGAGGGAGAGGGAGAGGGAGAGGGAGAGGGAGTGAGTGGCATGTGGTTTGGAGTCTCAGTGGGAGCATGAAATTGGGGAGTACCAGTCCCAAACCTTGACATACACAAAATAATGTGTGTAGTTCCACTTTTAAAATTTCAAATGGATGAATTATGTACAGTGTAACAAGACACATAAGTCTTCACTGCCTGTGAAAATAAGGAAAAAATGTTATGATAGTCTCTTATGACCTGTTGCACGGACAGTGAATGCCAGTACTTTTTGTCTCAGCTATCTGATCAGAGAATTTTCAAACAGTTTTCTGTTTTGCTTCTTGAGGCTGTACACAAGAGTAACCTTGTCAAATAAGACAGTCTTGACACTATCTGTTTATGATTATAAAGAAATATTTGTACAAAATAAGTCAAAACAGAGAAAGCGTTTTGTCATTCCTAATGGCACTGTCAGACTGGGAGGAAACTGGGAATGTTTTTCCAAAACTGGAAAAGTGCAATGTTTCAGTACTGTTCCTATGGAAACTGATGCTAGTACAGTGTGTACTTCTTGTTCCTCATTTCTTATGCCTGATGTACAGAAGCTGCTCATAACAGCAGTCTTATGAATAGCATCAGGATGCCAGAGAAATTGGAAAGCCCATTATTTGTTATCTCCCTCTTTTCAGAAGTGTGATGCAGACGTGTCAAGATTACTGCTGGCTGTCTGAACTAGCACACAGGCAGTGTGGTTGCACACTGGGCAGAAGCCACCTTTGGAGCACTGGTTCTGAAGATACCCTCTGTGATAATAGCCAATTACTTGTTCATTGTTTAGTCAAATCGAGGTTAGGTATTGTGCAGGCTGCATGGCTATTGCAGAATCACATAAAGCTGTGACAACTGAGTGAACAGACCAGACAACCAACCTTCCCCAGGAAAACCTGGGATGGATGGATGGATGGATGGATGGATGGATGGATGGATGGATGGATGGATGGATGGATGGATGGAAGGACACAAAGTTGTGAGAATACTTTGCAGTTTATCTTTGGGATAAGAAGAGCACAAAATATTGCATTACTAGTTCTGCTGTAATAAACTCAAGTAGTGCAGAATCATTAGTTACATCTGGAGCAGATGAATCATGATGTCTTGAGCTGTTATCTCTCATGTAGTTCAGATGTGTGCTGCTGAAATAGTCTGTTTACTGTAGCTGTCAGCAAGAAGGTATCATTATTTCAGAAATGGAGATAATCATATCCTTTTCAGAAGTGAAAGGACTTTGTCAATCCTCTTGTCACCTCAGGATTATGAGAGGTTGGAGCCTTAGCACTAGGAAAAAACCAAAGCAGGTGCTATATTAGGACATGTAGTTGCTGATGATGGTTACACCTTGCTTGCTAGTGAGAAAATAGTTTCCTGAGTCCAGAAACACAGAAGTGGACCTGCCTAAAGAATAGTTTGAGGTCAATCCTCGATTTGAATAAACAATGAACATGTAATTGACTATTATCACAGTGGGTATTTTGAGAACCAATGATCCAAAAGTGACTTCTTCCCATTGACATCTCTTTGAAATAGCAATGTGCAACCACACTGCCTGTGTGCTAGTTCAGGCAACCAGCAGTCGTCTTGACATGAAGAAATCATAAGCTTCTGGAAGACATCTCTACATCACTGGCTAATTTTGATTCAGAGTCCTAGCAATCTCACCTCTAGTCAAGTCTGATAATAAATACTGTAGCATGCAGAGAACCTGAAATTGCACAAAGATTAGTAGTGGGACAGGAAACTATGGTTATACCAGCATTACACAGAACGTGTACCCTGCCCTCTTTCTCAACTCTGTGCTTTTTAAATCCCCTATGAGGAAGGGGCCTGGAGGCAAAACCATGTCCTAATAAACTGCATAGAAGCATCTGTGAGGGTTTGGTCTGTAGTATATTCGCTGGTCTTGGCATCCACTATTTAGAAAAAGTGGTAGCATAGAGACTTCCAAAGTATTTTTTTACAGTGGCACAGTCAGAAAAGTTGTTACCTTTTTTACTTTTTATTCTTCCTGCTGATGTAGGTGAGTGACTTCTAAGATAGTAAGTCAGGTATGAAGTATTTCTGTTTTGTCTGTTTGTTGGCTTGTTTGTTTGTTTTGGATGGGATGTGAACTGTTTCTAATTTTTTATTAAGAGGGATTTCAGGAGACTTTATGAAATGTGATCATTTTTCTAGTTGCTACACATAATTTGTGTATAAACTGCATACAATTTTTCTAGGCTATCAATGCAAGAGAAAATGTAGTCAATGACTTATAAAAATGGAACAAAGAATTGCTCAATAGAATACATCTTGTGTGCCTGCATCTTGAATTCGTTCAGGATGATTTTAATTCAAAGGATTTTGCATCTTCAGGTCTTTACAGTATATTTATATATAAATTCATATTCACTCCTGGAATGAAGCAACAGTACTGTTTTCTCTTGTATTTTGCTTTGTTAAGAATTTTGTAAAACTGACTATTATCACATGTGGTTCTTTTTTTGTCACCATAGCAGCAGGCTTATCTCTATTAACCAACTAGGATAAATTAACTTATTGCTTACTAACTAATTGTAACTAACTGGGATTAGTTACAATGAATTGAT
This sequence comes from Sturnus vulgaris, assembly GCF_052056855.1. Lineage (NCBI taxonomy): Eukaryota > Metazoa > Chordata > Aves > Passeriformes > Sturnidae > Sturnus > Sturnus vulgaris. The sequence continues at coordinate 62,790,525 of NC_142243.1, read as the reverse complement.
CTGATGGAAACAAAATGGCCAGAACTGAAATGGAGGAACTTTTAAACTATCTTCTACCAATACACTGGAAAGTTTTCTCTGATAATCTACATAAGTAAAATCTTTCCTGCTCACCAGCCTTGCAGAGACCTCCCAAAACCCCTCATCTGTCTTATCCATCTCAGAGATGAAGATGCTTCCAGAAGGGCCAAGCTGAGCACTTGCTCAAATCTCACTATACTAAGTTCAGCATCTTTTGCATGGGATCATTGAAATATGAAACAGCCTATGCTGAAACTGGGACTTCAGAATTTCTATTTGATATAAATAAAAGCAGAACAATATATATTTTAAACAGTTTTTACTCTGTAGCGGTGTTTTGGCATCTTAATTCTTAATTATTCTACTAATGTCGGTAATTTTATGTTTTCAGAGCTAAGTTTTTGATTAAGATATTTGTTTGCATCTAATTACTGATTAATTGCAATTTTGTTATCTTTCATTGAGTGTTTTGTCTCTCCCCCATACTCGTATATTCTCTGTCTAAGGCACATCCTTGGTTATTGAAGTATGTCTCAAGGCAGTAGAAGGACATTTTCACTAAACTGGACCAGTTAAGATTTGGAAGATGCAACCCTACTGAGCCTTTAATTAAAGATCCAGTTGTTGCTACCACTCTCACTTTGCTGCTCCCTTGTACATATCATTCTCTTGGGAAAGGTTTTGTGATTCTTTTGAATAATCTCTGAGGCAATAAGTAGGGGAAAGTTCACTGCTACACAGCATGCTTTAGACAGCTGGGTAAGCTCAAAACTAGGGTATTATAACATGAAAAATTAAATGTAGCAATGCAAATAGTATGGTTTGTATGAGAGAGCTAAAAAGTTATATTCAAATATTATAAGATACTGAGGCAGAAGTATGTAGAAGGAAATCCTTTTTCTTTGTGAAGCTATTATCATCATTGCTACTAAGGTTTTGAATTTTTGAAGGCATATAATTTCCAATTTTTTTTCTCTTCAAGAATTCTTTTACATTCTAAGGGCTATTCTGTGGAATATCTGTTGCACAGAATTTTCTAATTATACTATAACTAACCATAGCTCTTCCCAGAATTTTAAAATTGAATATTTTTGATTGTTCCAACCATCTTTTACTGAATTCTCATAGAAAAGAAATAGAATTGAAAAAAATGAAGCATTTAAGAAAAATAAAAAAATCTGTATTTTAGATTCTGAGAAGGCTAAAGAGGCTTGAATATATATTAAGATTTCTGTTTATTTGTTAAAAAAATTAACTCTTCAATATGAACTTGGAGAAACATAAATTTATTTATCTAGCTTTTGGTCATAAATTCATGAGTACTGGGGAACTTGGCATATTCTTTCTCATTCAGAATTATTATTTGAGACATGCAAAATGCTCAAGGAGAATATTCATTTGTTGATCATAATAATGATTGCCAAATTCAGCTCTTTTTTGTGACACAAAAATGAGTAAGCTGCAGACACTTTTGTAGTTAAAAGTAGTTCCCACTGACCTGTAGGATTCTGTAATCAGTTCTACTGTTCTTCAAATATTTTACACCTTATATGTTTTCTTCATAAGTCTGACGCCTATTAAGGTCCATAGTGTCTGCTTTATGATTCATTTTTCAATTCAGCAAAAGAATGATAATGTCATGCAAGTTCTGAAAAGTCAGTGGCTGAATAAAACACACATAGAATCTTCATATCTGTCAGCCTCTCCTAAAACAACTTCTTGTGGAAAGCATATTGGAAATAAAATATGAAAGAGAATGTTGTCCTGCAGAGAGATGGTGTCTGGGTGGGATTGATCAGTTGGGTCTATTAAGTAAAAAACTCTCATATTTGTTGTATTGACATTTTTTCCAAAAGCTTCCTCTACTTCAGACTTGTTATGCAACGTGTAAAAGGAGCTCAAAATTCTCCAGACAAATACTCGTATCATGAACATCAGTAACAAAACCAAATTATTTCAGTGGGATTCCTTCCTTCCTTACCTTATTTGCTTACTTAGCTCCTTCCTTACTTACCTGAAGCAAGAGTGTGTAAAGTACATCAATATGTATGAATAGTAATTTTTTGGAACATTTTAGGATTCTAGTACCCCTACTGCATGGTAGTATGCATTCAGTATGTGTAGGGCAGGGTTGCTATTCAAAGGAACCTCAACATGATTGAAGAATTGCCTGTGGGAAACTTTATCAAATCCAAAAAATGGCTGAAATAAATCCTAAACCTGTTATGGAAAAACCCTGTGCAGTGGCACTAGCTGGGGACCATCTGGCTGGAAAGTAACTCTCAGGGGAAAAAGACACAGGGCTGTAGTGGACAAGTTGAACGTAAGCTAGTAGTGTTTCCTGACAGCAGAAAAAGACAACAGTGGATATGTTACTAATGGAGTAGCCAGCAGGTCCAGGGAAGTGATTCTTCCCATCTGTTTGGCACTGGTGAGACCACATCTGGAGTGCTGTGTCTACTTTTTGACTCCCCAAACTGGACAGACAGTGACATGCTGGGAGGGCAGGAGGACACACTACATAAGGAGGAACTGAGAGAACTGGATTAGATCAGACTTGAAGGGAGATTTAATTTCTGACTTCAACTCCTGCTGGGAGGGAATACAATAGACAAACTCTCATTGAAGGTGTACAGTGACTGGGGAGAGGCAACAGATGCAAGGTGGAACATTGGAAAGCATATTAGATATTAAGAAAATGCTTTTCTAACATGAGCATGATCAGTCCCTGGAACAGATTTCCCAGAGTGGTTGCAAAATTTCCTGCCTTGGGAATATTCCAACTGATTTGGATAAGGTCCTTCACAACAGATCTAAGTTGGCCTTGCTCTAAGTTAGGATCTTGACTAGATCACATTAAATTGTATTGTGATGCTACAGGATTCTCTATGAGAATTATATAAAACTCTTTATTTTGCATTGCTGCTTAACTTTGTTAGCTGGTAATTGGAATTAAAAAACTATAATATTGATAGAACACTGTATCTCTCATTGTTTGCCAATGATGCAATTTTCAACCTAAGGGTAAGAATGGGTTAAATTTAAGATTTTTTTGATTGAAAGGTGCCATGGAAGTTGGTATTGTATATATACATGTAATTTTTCCCCTATTCTAACAGTTTAAGTGTAGACAAATATCAGACTTTCTTATTATTTGTGGAAAAATCTGAGTTTTGACTTAACATCTTTCTGTTACTTGAGAATTAGAATGATAGGAGATGCTATCAACTGTGATTATCAGATTTTAAAATGTGTCATAGAATCATAGAATGATTTGAGTTGAAATGGACATTAGGGATCACCTAGTCCCAACCTTCATGCCATGAGCAGCGACACCTTCCACTAGATTAGGTTGCTTAAAGATCCATCCAACTTGGCCTGAAACACATCCAGGGATGGAGCATCCATCACTGAACAAGCTGTGCCAGTGTCTCTCCACCTTCACAGCAAAGAATTTCTTCCTGGTATCTAATCTGAAGATTCTCTCAGTTGGAAGCCATTCCCCCTTTTATGCTCTTGTAAATGGTCCCTCCTCTGCTCTCTTGGCCCCTTTAGGTGCAAAGTCTCCTGCCAGCCTTCCTGCCTCCAGGCTGAACAACCCCAACTCTACCAGGTGCTCCAGCCCTCTGATCATCTCTGCAGCCCCTCTCTGGACTTGCTGCAATAGGTTCATGGCTTTCCTGTGCAGGAGACCCCAGAGATGGATTAAGCACTTCAGACAGGGTCTCACAAGAGCAGAGTAGAGAGGAAGAATCACCTCCCTTGATCTGCTGGCCATCTTTCTTTTTATGCAGCCCAGCATATAGATGACTTTCTGGACTGTGAGTGCACATTACCTGATCATATTGTTTGTGCATCAACACCCCTAGGTCTATTCTAAGTCCACTGTGCAGTAATATTTCATCCAAGATATTGATATGAAATTACCACAATGCAATTGAAACTTTTAATTTTCTAGGTGTTTGCAATCACCTTTACTCAAAGTAGCTACTGAATGGTTTTGTTTTTCCATTCAAGCAACTCAGAATCCTATTGAAAGAAAACCCAGCACAAGATGATGTAATGAAATGGTTCTTGCCAGTTTACAAATATGCACTTGGAGTCATTAGAGTATACATTTTTCATTCTGCATTTTGTTCAGGTTTTCATGATTGTTTTCAGTGAACTTTAAATGTCTCTGTTTTGTTTATATTCTGAACAAAGATGTTTAGGACCACCTGCTTTAAACAATAGATAGAATATCCTCTGGAAAACATCTGCCTTTAACATCCTCCCTGATTAATTAGTTTTCAACAGAAACAATATTCTTATAGATCACTTTTGTATTATTTCCATTGACTGGTGCCCAGTTTAAAAATCAGAATCTTAAAAGCAGGATGCTTTGAAACATGAAGTTTTTAGGAAATGTTGGTATCTCCACAAAATTTTAAGTTGCTAGTTTTAATTCCCATAATGCTTGGTGTCATAAATCAATGTTTTCCATGTTGAAATATTACTGTCTAATTCTATATATGTTTAGTATCTTGTTCTCCCTAAAATCCTAGTCTGTCAGTTTTTCCTTCTATTTTGTTTCCAAAATGCAAATATGTTTTCTAACCACAATCTCACTAAAGGACAATACAAAAAAGATTAGTGAATTAATTGTCTTTAAAACGTTCAAATCTACCTTTTAGAGCCTGCAAAATGTGTGCTGAGTCAGTCCTTGCTGACAGGTGCAACTCATGAGGAATTTGCACCACAGACTGAAGCGAGGTCTCGAAGCTGAACAGTTTTGCTGAGACCAGAGCTGAACCTGCCCAGGCTCTGGGTTCAAAGCTGTGTTTATAACACACTGCTAGATGGTTCAGACTGCAGGTGGAACAGACACTACAGTCTACCCTCGGTGCATAAGATGCACAACTCCAAACTTGGAAGGGGTATCTGAATTTAAGACAAGTTGCTGGACATGAATGATATCCGAAGGGTCGGTTGCAAACAGCTCTGTAGTGTCTATTGAGCAGTTACCTAGTTTTCAAACGAGCTTATTTTTCCCCTGTGGAAAGAAAACAGCAAGAGTCTTCCATGAAGTTTTGTTCATAGGTAGGGTTAGACTCTTTACTTGTTTATTGTCTTAGGTTGTCTGATTGAGACTTCCGTTTGCTAGATTGAATTTCAGAAAAAAGTGAGATTTTGGAGGGGTATAATGGTTTTTTGGAATCTTTCTTACTTTTAAAATCAGGACAGAAACATAACCTTTTCATTGAAATGGCAGAAAAACCTGTTCTTAGCTGAATCACTGCCAGTTCCTGACATCATGCCCCTTCAATGTACCTCAGATATATGAGATTATGTAGCTCAGGTATAGAGCATGAAGCATGGTCTCTTTGTCATATGATTAATTTACAGCTTCAAATTAAATCTTCTGTTTATTTATCCTCTTGCTAAGACTGAATTTATTGTAATAATAGGATTTTTAAAATACAAGATTCTATTCTAAGCCTCAGGTTTTCCAGTTGTGTAATTTTTCATGATAGTAAGTTTTTTCTTTAGCACTTGAACACCAATTTTTAAATGCTCAGCAGTAATACAACTAAAATATACATACTTTCTATTTCAGTTTGAGTTGTTTCTGTGAACTTAAACTCAAGACCTCTGTTACAGAACTAGCTACACTTTAAACTAATGGCAGAAGAGATCATTACTTGCCTGCAAAGAAAACTTAAAAATACTGGTATGTCTGGTGTTTGTTGGGATCTGTCAGCTGTGCCTTAAAGAATGTATATGTTTATATGCACATTGAGTACTGTTTATGGAAGACATGGTTTTCTCAAGCACCATGTATGTTGTGGTTAGTATTTCAAGTATTTGAACAGAAAAGTAGGTTTTGACAGCCTTGACATAATGCAGACCTTCAGAATAGAAGGCCATGATGAGATTCTCCAAACATCTCTGTGTCAGCACAGGACATTGCTGGGGCAAACTGAACAGTTTGGCTTCAGTATATTTTGTTTGTGTGCTTCATATCCTGCATTATGTTAACATTAACTATTTTCTTTTGTTGGGGAAAAATTATACTGTGAGCTGTATTGTTTATGTGATATTTCTCAAGTAGTACTTATGCACTGCATGAAGCAGAGCTTTGTGAAGTTCCTCACCTCTGAATGCATATGAAAGTGGACTGCCTGGGCTTGCTGCAAGGTAGGAATTGTTCTTTGGCAAAATGACACTTCAAATGCGATTTGTTTGCATTAAAAAAGTCAAGAAAATAGGGAAGAGTCTCTGAGATCGAGAGTGATAACACATGGCTAAAGAATCACAGAATCATGATGGCTTGTTCCAAATTAGAGATGCTTGAAGAAATATTAGACAATCTCAGCCTAATTCTGATGAGGAAATAATGGGCCTTCTGGCTGTTCACAGTGGTTCTGTCCATAAAGTCCATCCATCGAAATAATTCTAGTTCATTAACATTTTTTAACAGGCAAACTTAATGAGATTCATGGGAATCCCTGAACTACAAATTGGAACAGAAAAAGCTGTGTTCTCACTGCGAACAGTAAGTGAACCTTACATTATCAAATAGATTTAATTCAGATTGTTGGTAATGTTTAAAAGGTTTGTAACTATAATAAGCCAAATGGATGTTATATTTTGTCCAGAATTTCATCCAAAATTTAGCCCATAAATTGGATTTAATATTTTACAGGTATTGGATACTTTTCAGTTATGAAAAGTTGCCGACTTAGAATAATAGGGAATTTGAAGAATGATTTTACATAGTATAATTAATGGTAAAAATCTTCCAGATGCCAGTATGGAACTTAACTAACCCACTCTTGTGGGATGGTAATATAAGCTTTAAATACTCAATTAAAATATGCCATGCCAAACAAACATGATTTTGTTGTTGTGGTTTGAAAGAAATACAGAAGTTGATACCTTCTCCTGAGCACTTAGTATCATACCATGTGATGCTGAAATAGCACTGCAATCGGTTGATTAAGAACACATTAAATGGATTTGCAGTTAATTGTCTACACCAGGTAAGTAGGGACAATTTATATGCAGATATGTGTAGGTGCATTTCAGCTTCAATATTTTCTTGCCAACAAATTCTATGTATGGGTGGTTAAATTTCCCAGAGACAGAAAGTTAGGCCAGAGAATACTGTGAAATTACTTCTGTACCTGCGTGTTTTTACAGAATATTCTCATTGTGGCATTTCATCAGCTTGGCCTATTTGGAAAAAAAAAAAAAAAAAAAAAAAGAAAAGTTTACTCAAATGGACAGCAAAGAATGAAGAATATGTGTAAAGGGTAGAAATCCATGTGGTGTTGTTCAGATGCACTAGAATTGTCTTCACGTGGTGAGAAATAGTTCTTCTAGCCCGATTAATTTTGGTCAAGAAGGAAAATATTACGTATTTGGACCTGTGTACATAAGAGATTTTAGAACGTAATTGAATTTTAATTTAACAGAAAAGGCTTGACAAGGTCTTGACATATTCCCAAAGATGATTAAAAAACCCCCACAACAATACCAAAACAAAACCATTCACACTGGAAAACAAAAGTCAATGTTTAATCCCAAGGGTGAGGAAGAACTTGAAGTAGAACTGTGTGTGTAAGGCAACAGAGAATCTACTACATTGTTTTGTTTCTGAGGTTTTAAAATCTAAAATAAAACCATTAAAAATCAAAGTAATAGATATTTTCATTTTTGTTACAAAGGACATGAAACTTAAATAGTGTCTTCGCTTGAAAACTATGAAGTATTGGCAAACAAAAAGTTTACATTTAATCTTTTTTTCAGCTGTTAGCCAGATACCTTCAATTATCTGCAATTATTGTTTTAAGACTGTAGATTAATGCACAGACCTAAGGACTGGATTTGGTTAACTTTGGTCTTAGGCCTTGGAAAGTATTTGACATCATAAAATATGCTGGAGAATGTTGGTCCTTTTAATCCTCATGTCTTGCTGCCTAGTTCAGCCACCCGTATTTTTCCTTTTCGAAAATTATTTTTTTTTCCAAAAGGGAAAAAATGAGTGAACATCACATTGTTCTAGGAAATTAGTTCCAGAAAGCATTTCTTGAAAAGAAGTTGGTTTTAAAGTAAACAATATCCATCCCCCAGTTTTATTTTCATGTATATTTTAAGATTAAAAATATTCTTCAGTCTCATGGATTTTTTTCAACTAAAAAAAAATGGCTCTCATTTTCCATTTCAATACTTTGTTAAGAGGAATTTCAAGGTAAGCACATGAAATTTATTTGAATCCCTAAACTTCCTGTATTTTACGAGGTAGAGACTAAACCCCACATTTGCATACTTGTGATGAAAGCATGTTTTTCTTTCTCAATTTTATTTTATTTTTTTTTTTTAATTCTTAATGACACGTTTTATATCACTTCTTTGTTACTCAGGTCTGGAGTATTCCATGTTGAGTGTGCCAAGGACTAGACATGACCCACGTGAGGCTTTTGAGCTTCATGAGGCTGGTGAGCAGCTAAGCACTCCTCAAAACCATGGTAACACAGGTTGGTGACTGGGAAAATGGAATAAAAATAACTGCTTGGGAGGAAAAGCAAGCCATCAGTGCCCAATTCCCAACTCATTCAAACATCTTTGCTCTCTGCTTTGACTCCAAACAAGTTTCCCTGAGCCTTTTCACAAGCAACATTTGACTGTTCTCTCCTGTCTTCCTGTCTCAAAGCCATATTCTAAAATGCTAGTACATCATGTAGATCCTATCCACTATCTCTCATAGTGGAGAGTGAAGTGTGAAGGAAACTTTTCAAATATTTTTCTTTCTTCTTGGGTGAAAGTGCTAGCATTCTGTGGGCTTTCTCAAGCTCTCTATTACCTCATTAGATATAGTCATCCACCACACATCAGGCTACACCTACATCTGTGAAAGGAAAGGAAATTTTCCAGTGTTTCAGAAGAACAATATTAAGAATAAACACGTTGTTTCAATAGTCCACATATTTACTAAGCTGCTGAGTTCCTATTCAGGAGAACATACAAATGGTTTCTGTACAAAAACATAATACAATTCTGTGTGATAGCAGCAGAGGATGTGGGACAATGATTCAAGAGCACATGAAGAACTGATAGTCTTGTCAAGTGATGAAAACTGCAGATGATTCTTAAATGGCTACAGCTGTGATCATGGTTGTGAACCAAAACTGATGGAACTTTATTCAGAGAGAAAATAATTTGGCAAAAGAATAATAGCCAGATCAAACGAGGGAAGAAAGCTGTCCACAAGCAAATAAACAGAAAATGCAAAATCCAAACAACCCCCAGATGTTTTGAAGCACAAGTTCAATAAGCTGTATAATGACTTCTGTACCTGGGAGCTCATTTACTATGTATTTCTTGTTTAAGAATCAGTTCTATGACACGAGAGTTTATAGCAATCAGAAGTTAAGTGGATTTTTCTCTTCAGGGTTAGTGCTGGCTTCTGTGTGTATATCAAGTCATGCAATTTGGAAGCAGCTCTGACTGTGTCTGGCCCGTAGCCATATGCCAGAGCTATTTGGGACATGACTAGTGACTTCCCACAGGTACCCTGTGTGCAAACCTGAGTTTGTAGCACATAATCCTCTGATAGAGCTAAGCAAAACCTAATTCTGTGAATCATGTGTCTAAATAAAAAGGTTAACTGTGAAGATTTTTTTTTCTTTAAATCTGCTTCTCTGTATGGTACAGGTTCCAATCTGAGTGGCAATACATTAGTCTCATAAATCTTGCTGCTTGAATGGAGGTTATTATTAATTTTCTCTGGCCACAGCCTGAACAACTTTCATCTTTCTAGGTTTATAAGACATGATTTTGAGTGCCAGTTGTCTCTATAACAGATTTTGAGCAGTTTCCATATATATTGTAATAAAATCACTGTGGCCATCCTGTGGCTGCAGGTTTCTCAAGTCTTCTATCAGGACAAGCATTGAGAGAGGATTGTTTGCCAGTGAATTTCTTAGATTTTGCCTTTTAGCTAGATTTTTTTTATGACAGTGTTTTAAATATATGTTTAAAGTTTACAAAGGAAATGTTTAAATATCTGCTGGGATACCTCCTATGAATTTTAGTTCAAAATGTATTTGCCCTCCATTTCAGAATTTTTATGATGAGATTATATGTGAAATTGATTCTCTTCTCTCTGACTCGTGAATGGGGGACTGTTGGGTTCTTTCAGTAATCCTTGAGATCATGCTAGGTAGTTCTCATCAGTCAGATGGAGCTGGCATGATAGCACAGGACAAGTGCAAATCTATTCTTGTAAGAGCTGGACATTTGGACTTGTGCTGTTAAACCTACAGAATGGCTGGTTCATTGCACAGCATCTATGGTGATTACCCTCACAGGCAATGGCCTGGACTCTTGTCTTCTCTAAGTTCTTCCTTCTGCAGCTCATCTTTCTGCATAGTATTACTCAGTAATTATTACTTACATAACCCACAAAAACGGCTCACCACCACTGGCAGCATGAATTTTTGCTTTGCACTTCAAGCACTGAGACCACATTTTTGAGCCAAGATTGATGGCACAAAAAATCGTGACCCATTCCAAAAACTCCTGGTTGAAAGTCTTTCCTGACTTTGGGAAAAGGGGATAACTGCATGGGTTTAGGCACACAGGTGATAGTGCTTCCCATAAATACTGTGTGAGTAAGTAGCATGGTGAATTAATCTCTAAAGCCTGTATCTTGCTATGGTAAATTACATCTTCTAATTATGTCCAATTTAGTATTTGTATGGGTGCTAATGTCCCTTCTGCCTTGCTGCTTTCCCCAGAGCACATAACTGTTTAGACAGCCAAGAAGGTACCACTTCAAAGCCATGGTCAGGAGCACTTGCCAGTTTCTATAATACCATATCCAGTGCTGTGGATGCAGAGTGTAGGAGTCCAGTGGTGCCTCAACTGCTCTGAGTGGGGAGATCTCCTCTGGACTGGTGGAGCTTTGATGATTAACACCAGCTGATACTCAGCTACAAGGATTCAAGTGTTGCAGTTTGCATGTGTCTGACTAGTAACAATGATAGAATGTGCATTTCCATTACGTTCACTAACATAATTTGTAATTTGTATTTCCCAACTGTGAAGACCTTTGGGTGAAATCATATTCTTATGTCTTGAAACCAAATATGTTCTTTTCTTTCTTTTTTTTTTTTTTTTTTTTTTTCCCAGAAATAACAGTGTTACTTGGGGTTTCTTTTTGTTTTGTTTGGGTTTTTTCCCCCCCAAGAGAATGAAAGGTCAGAGAAAAAAAAGCAAGAGGAAGAAAATTTATGTTTTTTTGTGCCTGGAACCGAATGGCAGTATGTTTATGTTGAATAGCCTTTGCTCAGAAATATGTTTCACTGCAATCCTTTCAGCCTTCTGTTTGTGTGGTCTGAATTCAGAGAGATGATTTGCTTCTGTTTCCCACAAGGCTAAGGACAAACTGAAGATGTTATGGAAAATGTCAAAGGAAGAAACACACTGAGACAGGGAAAGAATACAAAAATACTGTGAGTAATTGTGCTGGAAACTGTACAGCAATAGCTCCAGCTTGGTTGGAAAACAAATTTGGCCAGCGAAGCTCAGCGGAAAACACTCAATACACATTAAATGCTTGTTTATACTCATTGTAAATTCTGGCCCCAAAGTACAAAAAAAGGTATATTTGAAGCTCATCACAAATTTATTCAGATGTATTTAAGGATCTGGACTCAGTGGTGCATTTATAGTAAGAAGCAGATGGTGCAGGTCCACTGCCTACTAGTAAATTAGGAGAGTATGTCTTTAGCTTGCATCAAATCATCAGTATGCTCCTTGAAAACTGCAAGGCACAATCCAGGCCAGGTTGGGAGTACTTATTGCACCTTGTCTGATGTAATTCTATCAGTTGTCCATTCGGCCTGATACCCACACTGCACATGCTCTTGGGCATGCTGGAAAAACACACACTAATAAGAGATGCAGAGCTGTATCTTTGTTATTTTCCCCTTTACTTGAATAAATACTGGTCTTAGAGTGGCCTTACAGTGGGCTATATTGTGCAGGGAGGCAAATGGCTCATTTAAAGATAGAAATTCATGTTGAAAGGGAACCCTGGAGGTCACCTAGTCCAGATTCTCTTCAAAGGCAGACTGCTGCCACCTGTGGCATTGTCCCTTTTGAAAACCTTTAAACATTTCAAAGGAAGGAGGAAGGGATGCTGCTGAATCACCTGAAATTTACAGCAAGGTACCCTGGCCTTATGAGGTTCCTACAGTGGTATGGCCAATTAGTACTGGGACAAATTTAAGTGATTAACCCTAACCTGCATAAAATCTAGGGCAGAAAATATAATGTTTGGTGTCACTGAAATAATCATTCCATCCAGGAAATATGACATAAAAAAAATGTTTCTGCATAGGAATTAATTTGATTTTGTTGAAGACACTCAAGGTCTTCTTTTTGAATGTAAGTAGGTAGGAAAACACGGCTCTCATACCCACTGCATCAGTCTGATGCATGACATAGGATAGAGCCCTGAGAGGATGCTTTAATTTCACTGAAGGGTTAGAGTAAAAATCCTGCTATTTGAATTGCAACAAAAAGAGAAGTCCTGGGTGCAAACTGGTAGATATTTGTAGGACTCCTTCAGAGAAAACAAACCTAGGATGTGAATACCCTTGACATCCCCAGCTCTGTGCAGTCCCACACTGAAATGAGTTCTCACCTCACCAATGTCTTAGCATGAAGTTATTTCGAATTTTGACATTATCTTCAGTTCTGGGAATAGGAAGAGAGATTCTGTTTTCCTTTCTCTCTCTTCAACAGCTGCAGGGAAGACACTTTTCTTCTAAAACGAGGTGATCAATTCTATTTCCTCCACCTGATCCATCTTCACATAAGCATACTAGTGCAATGTATTCAGGTTGTGTATTCATGGGACTTCTCTGTAGTCATGGGGCTGTAGTGGGACACAAACAAGAAAGAAGCAAAATGGGCACTTACAGAGATCAATGATCAGATGAAGCAAGAGAGTGGTCAGGAGGAAAAATATGGTTACAAACTAAATATTGATAATGGGCATGAGGAAAAATGGTTATAAAGTAAACATCTAGAATTATAGTCTGGCAACAGAATAACGAGATGCTTCATTTCCTAAGAGGGCCTTAGAGGCAAGAAATCAAATAATTCTGAAGGATGTAGAGATAGGAAGATACACTGAATAGGTAGGTGAAATGTTGCATATTAAGGGGCAATGTATATGAGGAGAATTTTAGCTTTCCCCATTTCTGCTTGATTTAGGGATTAAACAACAAGCACACCCACTCAGTGAATACCCACTGAGTTGTGAAATTGTCCACACACCTCCTTGCTCTCAGATGGGTATCTGCAGCCAATTTAAACTTGAACGATTACTTCAGTGGATATTTTGAAAACAATAAAAATGCTTATTTTTTTTGTCTAGATTTCAGGTGCTGAAGCTTTACCTAAAGCTGAACTTGTAAACTTTAATCTCTGAAAGAAAACTTCCTTTAAACTGATGCCAAGGTGTTCCTTATTGAACAACTGGTGCTTTTTTGTTATTTTGCATATAGTAAAATTTTAATAGATAATGGATGTAACTTTGATAGATTAATTGTGCACTTACACATATGTATAAAGTTTAGGAGCCATCTTGAACTCGTGTTTAAATCTGGAACTTTACGAGTGGGCTTGGCTGCAGACATAAGAAGAAATTGGATTTTTTGACTTACTAAGCAGACCTACAATTGAAATACAGGTTCCATGGTAAAATGCAGTAGTCTTGTTCTAGATAATTTTAAATTATAGAAACCCTAAGGCTGGTCTTAAGTGCCTCAGCTCAAACTTCTCAATATTTTTGTTTCTGATTCTAATTAATTTCTGTGGCTTAAAGTGGTTTTTTTTGTTTGTTAGGTTTTTTGTTGTTGTTTGTTTTTGTTTTTTTGTTTTGTTTTGTTTTGGTTTTTTTTTTTGTTGTTGTTGTTTGTTTTTCTTTTTTTATCTTTCTCTGAGAGTATCTGGGACATCTTTATCACTGTAATGGTACTGTGATCTGTAGGTACTGAATCCCTGCTGTAATGTTAAAAAAATTATTCTGCATCTATAGATGCATAGACCTAGAACAGAACAACACAGAAAATGACTGAGTAGAGGAAGAGTCAAAACAGTTAAATGCAAAGATGGTATCTGCACATCTTAATAAAAATGACAGCCGTCCTGAGGTCATATGCTTCTCTTCGATGAGCAGTTTGAAGCACAAGAGTCTTAAGCCACAAAGCAGAAAAAACAGAAGGAACCTCAGAGTGCCTTAATAAGGATGAGAATGATTGATTTTGACAGACAACATAGTCAGGAAAAACGTGCCAGTAACTTTTGTGCTTGTCAGAAAAAACTTGATGTAAAAAAAAAATGAAACATAATTACAGAATAAATTGTTACAAGATAGATGTCAAGGAGAAAAAGGAACAAGTTATGTAAGAGGAAAAAGGCAGCAGGGGAGTAAATATTGCTTAACTAATTTATTACCTCACTTCTAAGCTACTAATTCACTAGCAATAGTTAGGCAAAATTAAACTGTCTCAATATGTAAAAAGAATTCCACTTGGTAAATTGAGTGTTTTATTCAAACTGTTCTCCACACTCAGCACAAGTATGCACGCAAGTTTATGCAGGGAATGATGCTGACTGACAGTCCTGCTGTGTGCTTTACATATGCAATGCAAAGCCTTCTTTGCATTAACACAGTTATTGTCTGAGCATTTGCCACAAGTAGCAACTCAAATTTAACGAGTGAACAAGTTTAGGTTATTTTTTTCAATAGTTTTTGAAATATACAACATAATGAAATACATTAACTATTACACATAAGTGACTCATAACATAAATAGCATTTATATCTGTCTTTTAATTTTAAATTGATATTTATTTTTCTTTTAAGTTTTTGAACGATTTTCTTCAAATCAACACTGAATGCTTTCTGGGGCCAAGATTTAGGTAATTTCATTAATTGATTGGGCTAAATATATGGATAAAATTATGAAATTTTATGACCTGTGATCATTCACAGGAATATAAACCAAAATTACGTAGACGCCTTCTATTCATAAAGAGGTGGAAATTTAAGATCTTTTTGAAACACTGAATTAAAAAATTTATTTGTGGAAATCTGTGTTAAGCATCACTGCTTTAAACAATAATTTGACTCTTCCCCTGCAGTGTTCTAAACCAGACCAAAAGCTATAATGATACACTCATGTAACATTAAAGAAGTGAAATTCTTCTCTGATGAGCTGCTGTGGTCAACAGTTTTTCTAGTTCATGTATCAATGAATTTTTCTCTGCAAGGAACTACCTTGTATTTTCCATCTTGAAATAATATTTTATGATCATTCAGGAAGACTTCAGTTTAAGAATTTCTAGTCTTTGAGTTTTGGACCAGCTGTAGTTGTGGTTTTCCAATCAGAAAATATTTCAATAGGCCTTGGAGTGATCACATTTGAACAGCCTGAATGCCAGCAAAGTCCTGTTATCCAATATTTTCTTGTATCTGGCTTCAGATTTACAGATATGACATTTGGAAATGGTAGGGTAGGCTCAGGGCATTTCTAGATGCCAGAAATGAGAATTGTCCTTGCAACACCTGGTAGGTCACTCTGGATGAGGAAAGCTCACTTGCTGCACCAGGATCTCCTTGGATGCTTTATAAAACTCTAAACTGCAAAACATCTCTGAGCCGCCTTCAGAGCTGGTTTCTACAGTTTTGTTTGACAATAGCATCTCAGAGAACTGATGAGGAGCATCTGAAGCAACAATTTCGGTTAGCTCAGAAACTTTCCATCACTCTTAGAATGCTGTTTGTTCTTTCTTTATTCACTTTAAAATCATATTAATGACAGAAGGAAACGTGAAAAATGGAGCCATTATCTTTCACACTCTATGAAAGTATGGGCAAGCAGAAAGCATCCAACAGTTTCTCTCTACTCTACAAGAGACCCCAAATGAGTATACAAGAGTATAATGATATGATAATAATTTTGCATGCTATCAAACTACTCAAACACTAAAGGTTTAAAAGCACAGTGCAAAATCAGCATCAAATCTGAAGATTATGCTGTCTTGTTTGAATAGTTTGTTGGGAAGGTGGACTGAGAATTAAAGAAATAAAATAAATAAATAAATAAATAAAAATAATTAAATTATTTGGTAAGAATGAGATGATATAATAAGATATATAAATGTCTGATGTTCACCAATAGTAGGCCCACAGTTTGAGAGCTTTTTATTTTGAATAGCAATATGAAAAACTTATATTTCATATAATAAAAATTTTCTGTGGTACTGAAGATATATGAGCTTAATAATCAGTGGAAGTCAAAATGTGCTTTCTTGAGAGTTCTTAATATTAAATAGCAAACAAAAGCAAAAGCTATTATGTCACTCCAAAAATTTGATAATTCACCGGTATTTTTAGTGCTACAGATCTGATGTTTATAGCCTATTTTGTAAAGGGCATTGTATGCCTTAGGACTATTTTATGAGAAATAAAAAAATGGAGTAGAAATTGAACTCTGTAAGATAAATAATAATATGTATAAGATCAAAGAATTATGTCATCTCACAGCACAAAATCTAGGGGTATCAAATGAATTATCCAGATATTGAGCTTAAAAAGAAAAGGTGCAGTGACCTTTCCCACAGTAGGTGACCAAAACTGCATTTGAAAATTCAATTACTTTTGAAAGATTATTCAATTCATTTAAGTATGAATTTTTATTTTTTTTCAAATCAAAGATAGACTTCAGGAATGAGTGAACTGTGTGGCTTTGGTGATTTATTTCTCTCCACTGACTAGAAAGTAATCCTATGTATGTGCCTGAAATTAATAAGATGATTCTTGGTACCCATTATCTGTCTTTAAAGCTCCCTGAGCTGCCATTTGGTAGACAAATGTATTGGAAAAGAAAAAAAAATCTAAATCTGCCGAGCTCTTGCATTGTTTATCCAAGCTCCTACTTCAGGGCACTCCCAGAGACAAGATATTAAGCTGCCCTCGTCTTCTATTGACATAAGCTTGCCCTTATTATCTGTTCTTTAGGTTGCAGGGAACAGGAGATCACATCTTTGACCAGGCGTTTCCTTGCAAGAAATTCGGAAAATTATGAGACATAAATTTTTAACTTTCAATTTCTCAGGTTTTACACTGAATGGTTATTGAGAGATACTCTGGGGTTACTAATTACAATGCTTAAACAGTGTTCTGGAAGTTTTCCTGGTACCAGATTGACAATTCTGAAAAGGAAGACCTCTCCTCTGACACTGTTGATTCTACAGTACACAAACCAAAGCTGAGAGCTTTATCTTGAAATATCCAGAGATCTTCCCTTCCCTCTGCAGTTCAGCTGGAGCTGAGAACTGAACAGCATTTCCTTTGAAAACCTAAAGCAAGAATATATGAAAGAATACCTTCATTATTAGATAATTAGTTAATTACTAACTACTAAACAGGTTGCTGTGGTCCTGCATGATAATACATACTGATTCCTTTATAGCAGATTCCTTGACAGTATTGGTCTTAACAAGCGTAATTCTCTTGGATTTTCTTTAAATTTTCTTTAAATGAATTTTCTTTAAATTGTCCATAAAAAATGAGACATATTTTCAGGTTGCTGACAATGTAGGGTGTGCACACTAAGGACAAATTCTTATTGCAGTGTGAGACGGCAAAAGACAATGCAAATCAATATTGCAGTAGCGAGTGATAGTGTTGTCTGTAGTAGAGAACTCTGTTTATCTATTTCTCAGTGTTTTCATCTATTTTACTTAGTTTTAACTGTGTTTATCGAGTTTAAACTAGCTTTTGGATGCTCTTAAGGGAAAAGAAAACTATTGTCTTTCTAGCATCAGTTACAAAATATTTGAAAATTTGAAAATTATTTTATTAGGACAGACATTAATATCATTTGTACTGAAAATCAAAATCTGTAATCCTGAAATACTCAAGCAAGCAAATCCTCTTTATTCATTGTTACATTTGTCTTGGGTGCATGTGTGTAGTATTTTTTTCCTTGCAATTCCTCATCTGTAGAACTGAACTCATCTATTTCTTTGTTGGATTTTGTATTTCAGTTATGGAATGGGGTGGTTGCAAAATAAAACTTTCTGTTTTCAGAGACATGCCCTTACTACAAATCTAACACGTGGCTTGCTAAAATAAAATTTTTTTCAATATTAGCATCCAAAACTTTAGATTAATCCAATACAACATATTTCACTCTCATATGGAACCACACAGAATAATTGGAAAAAATGCAGAATGTCTATAAGAATAAGGTGTGATGCTGTTTGTCCTCTGAATGCATGATTTTACTGCCTTAATAGGATTTATGGCTCAGAACAACAATTGAAGCAGAGGTTTTAAAGGCTTGATATATTAAGTCATTTCTTTGCCTGCTTTGGTGAAAAATATCTCCATTCTAGATTTACAAGTGTATGTTTGTTTATTTCAATTAATCAAATAAATGGAGATTAACTGAAAACACAGATTCAACTCTGCTCATATAATCTAAAATTAATTGCTTAATAAAAGTACTATTTCCTGTTATACAAAGAGTCTTTTCTTTATATAGCAAAGTTTTCACCAATATATGTTTTTCTGGGATACTAAAGCTTGCTGTTTATCTGCACAGTTTTTTGATTTCAGGTCAATAAATTCAAATGATGGCAAACAATCCACTGAACACAAAACCCAGTGCAGTGATCCACGATGTCTGTCAGAATCATTAGACTTCACCTAATTTATTGTAACAGTTCCTTTACCGTGGAGGTGTAAAACTGGTGTGCAACTCTGCAAAACTGATTCAGTACCTGGAAGAACGATGGGAAATTTATCTGAGAACTCCTGAAAGACTTTTTAGAAACAGTGAAATCATCAGACAGTCAATGTGAGTTCACAAGGGGAAAGTCCTTTTTAACTAATTCGATCCCTCTTCAGTAAGGTCTCATCTCTGATGCGTGCTAGATGTAGTTCTGGGTTTTAATAAGGCTTTTGGTACTGTCTTTCACAGCATCCTTTGGGACAAGTTGTCCAGCTGTGAGATGAGTGAGTTGATGGTGTTTAAGACATCAGAAGGAATTTTTTCGTGGAATGGTTGATAAACACTGAATTAGACTTCCCATGGAGGGAATAGAGTCACTATCACTGTAGGTGTTCAAGAAATTGCTGGACATGGAACCATGATCTAGTTGACAAGGTGGTGATAAGTCAAAGATTTGACTCTCTGATCTCAGAGCCCTTTTTCAACCTAAATAATTCTGTGATTCTGTGAAGAACTGGATAAAGGACAGAGCTCCAGGGTTATAGTGAATGGTGCAACCTCTGGCTGATGGCCAGTCACCAATGGCATGCATCAAGGATGAATTCTAGGGCCAGTTCTATTTAAAATATTTATCAGTCATCTGGATGTAGGTGTTGAAGGTACCATGGCCAAGTTTGCTGATGATACCAAACTGGGAGGTGCTGTTGACTCTTGAGGGACAATTCTCCAAGTCTGTGAGTGTTAAAGAAGCATTTGGACAAAAACCTTAAGTTGTGCTTTAACTTTTGGTCAGTCTGGAAGTGGTCAGGAAGTTGGGGTCAAAGGTCATTGTAGGTCCCTTTCAACTCAATTTTTCTGTCCTAAGATTCCTCCTCTACCTTAGATATGAAAGAAATATATGTAAATAAGTATATTTTCTTAATTAATAATAAACAGTGATGAATAAAATGGCATATGTGCTGCATTGTTCAAGTGCCAAGAGAAGAAAATAGGTGGCCTACTGTAAGCAGTACCAGCACAAGCAAATAATTTATCACAACCAGCAAGAACATAGAGAAGTTTAATCTACAGTTTTGAGCATGCAACATTTGTGAAGTACTTCGTGGTTGTTTTTTAAACTAAAGATTCCCATGTACAATAAAATTGAACTTGCTATGAAGTAGTGAAAGCCCTTCTTCCTAATTGGAAAATACATGTAGTTTATTTAGTTTTACCTTATATCTTGTGGTTGCATGGCCACAAGTCCCAGGGATAAATCCCACTGTAAAAAATCATCAGCTAAGTAGAATTCTTGGGCTCTTTTTTACAGTTATTGTTTTTTCTTGGCTATTCACTTGTTACTCAATTGGTGCAATATCTTGTGAGATTTTAGCTGTGGTTTGTGGTTTAGAATATCATCCTATGAAGTGAACTTTAGATTTAAAATGTAAGTGAGAAGTTTCATTTACTTGTTCTCGTGACCCATTTTCTACAGTTACTCTGACAATTTGTAGATGTTGCATAGTTTTGTGTAATATATCTGGGCCGAGTGCAGAAGTCTCATCTTTTTCATGTACTGTCACCTAGAGAATACTGTTATCTAATCACACGTCAAAGATGATGGGAAAATTTTATCTATCAGGAGAAACTGTTGTTAATTAGTAAAAAATATTCAGGCGAATTAATTTGAGCAACACAATTTGCTATTTGTGAAGAACTTTGGTTAAAAAAAAAAAACAGAAAAGATTTAATTCACTGTCTTGCCTATAGTCCAATTTTCCTACCTGCTGGCACCTAAAACGGTGGTAAAAGAAGATAAAGACAAGTACAGAGTGGTTGTAAGTGTTCTGGTACTGAACAGGAATTTAGAATGAAATCAAGACCCTCCAAAAATTTTGACACAATTGAGAACTGAATTATTGCACTTAAGATATTGAAAGTATAGAATCACATCTACAGGTCAGATCAGAAAGAAAAATAATTTAAAACTTGTTTCTCCTCTTCTGTATGACTGTCCTAACAATCAAATTAAAAGATCAGTTTCCTTGCATTGATAAATACACGTGAAATTACTCAGACTTCAGCTAGAGGGACTTAATGTTTTCTATCTGAAATTTACAGTCACTCAGAACTATTAAGGTTTTAACTATTAAACATTTTAACTATCAAGTATTAAATTCAAGCAATATCTTCTCTCTCCCCTCACCCTTCCCTCTCCCCAAAAATTTTCATTTGAGGTTAGCAATTGCATTTGTCACTTGACTGAATTTGGTATGTGGATTTTAGAAAAATTGCTATGTGCTACTTTATCTTTTATGGTGACACATGAAACTGAATTCAAATAGAATTGAGAGTAAGAGAGACTTGGTTTGGCTCTATATTCTCCCATTGTGGTTGTTTCTATAGGCTCAGACCAGCAATGTTGCAATTGTGGCTTTTCAAATGTACTTGGAGTCACTTAAATGTGTCTTATCATATCACATACACTCTTGGCAGTACTATTGTGACCTGCCTGTAACAGCAATTCCAGAAGATATTTAAATATGACTACTTCTGTTGTCTCCATAGAGCACAGCATCTCTAAAGAACTGTTTTATGGCACCATTGAGGCTCACCTATTTCTAAGGCCTGGTGATCAATTTGAGAACCAAGTTGAGGAGTTTAGCTTTTCTGCCAAAGATTTGAAAAGTGTATTTAGCTTTGGCAGGAGTTTATAGCATTAGAATTGAAAAACAGATTGTTTCTTGTGATGATTGTGTAACTACTCGATTCTCCTGGTGATGAAACAGCTGCAGCCAGTGCTATCTTCAGAATTTCAACATAGAAGTGCTGAGAACATGATCTAAGCAGCTGATAGTAGTATCAGTGACATTAATTAGTGAAGGATTTTGTTCCTTACAGGGTGGACAGATCATATAGCATTTTTTTCTGTGAAAAAAATGGAAATTTCACTTGTCAGAATATTGGCAAGTTTTTTGTTTTGTTTTAGAGTAAAACTTCACAGCAGTGTAGACGTTCTAGCAGAAAAGTTAATGCATCTCTTGAGACTGTAGTACAAATTATATTTGGAAGTTGAAGAGATTCCTGGACTCTCTGTGAGACCACAAAAGTAGTTTAACATTTACCCCATTCAAGTAATGTTTAGAAACCCAGACTATGAATTGGACGGAGCAGAAATGTTTTGCCTTGTTTTTCTTACTTGTATAACTATGCATAATAATATTTTAAGAGTAAAGGAAAACACAATTAAATGTGGTCTATACCGGTTATTTATGAAGGAGTTAAAAACTTTGGGAGAAAGAGCTTACTTTTCTATATCATAGCTGACAAGATGAGAGACATAATTTGTTTCCAAATTACAATATTAAATGGTTATAATGCAGGAATCAGGAATCTGAATAAGAATCCACATCCTCCTTAATACAGCCTGGTTCTAAAGAGGGAGAGGAAATTGTGTTGTGCTGTGGTTTTCTGATGCTTCCATGAAACTAGAGGCATATCCTTTAATGAAAGGTTCCTTTTGGAATTGTTGGTTTGGATAACTTTTATTTGAGATTGCTACTATATTAAGATTTAAATTATTTTCCACTAAGTGTTTGTTCCTTCTTCCAACTTTTAGTCCCTGGATTCCAAAAGCCATATTAGAAATTGGCTGGTAATATACATCCTTTTCTGTTTCATTGGAGAAGCTGACCTAGTTAATCAGGTCTATTCCGATGAAAGGTTGGCTGTCTCATTTATGTTCTTTACAAATTCTGTTTAATGCAAGTCCTTCATTTTCTTATAATTGACCAAAATTGAAGTAGAAGCACTTTGAATTTTACAGTAGGATAAAATGGGCTTTAGTGCCAAATCTCTCTTACCATAGTGTAAAAATTCAGCTATAAGTCCATATCTAAATTTTAATTGAAAAGATGACTGATACTTTATGTCTGAAGTAATTTTATCCAGTTGATATAAAAGCAAAAATCAGTAAGACTGAAGCAATCCATACCATCAGGGCACCATGCTGCTTATTCATCATTGCACTTACTTCAGAGCTCTCCCGACTGAAATAGTGCTGGTTTCTTTTTCAGTTATAGGGCATAGGCATCCTACTGGACTGTGAAGGACTGAACTGTTATCCAAAACTAGGAAATTAATCTATCATAGGAAATTTATAAAATTGAAAGTCTTTATTGTGTTGTTGTGTACAGTATATGATCAACTCACTTTCTGAGCTTGTTCATAACTATGAGTTAGTTGAGGAAAAAACATTTACAATCGAGTTTTGATGTGTAGTCCATAGTAAATGCTATTTCCAAAGTTGGTGTTGATTTGCACTCAGCCTTACTTACTCAGTTCTTATTTAGCTGGATTTGCATAATAGTATTAATATGAGAAATATTACTCTTAACAGTAGCATTGGAGGTGCAGAACTGATTATCAGTGAACTGCAAAAACTTCTTAATCTCAGTATTCACTTGAATGCCCTTCCAAGAGCACATACAAATGAAAGGATAAGGACAGAACCCGAAAAAAACCACTAATGTTAATTTTCTTCCACTTAATCTACTTATTCCTAGGAGTTCTTAATTATGCCAAAGAAAGTGATCTATCCTTCCATCTCAATTCAATTAATTCAACAATTAATCAGGAATGCTGTATCTTAATGAGGCTCACCCACACTGTGGCTTTCCACTCACTGCAGTTCTCATGTTAAACTCAGTAATTAGCACAACAATACAGGTTCACGTTTGTTTTCTTGCAAGATGTTCCCTCAAGGATCTCCTCGTAAATGAATTCTATGGTTCAAGGATTTTCTGTGGTGTAAACACACTAGAAAAGTCAGGAGGAGTAGAATGTTGCCCACAGATATGATTTCTGCATCATGAATAAGATGGAATGAGAAACAGCATTATAAAGGTAATGCCTCCATTGGAGCAGTGTGTGAAGGGATAAGACAAATTTATTTGAAACTTAAGGCCATGCTGTGGTGGGTTGACCCTGGCTGGATGTCAGACATCCACCAAAGCCACTTTATCTCTCGCCTCCACAGCTGGACAGGGGAAAGAAAATATAATGAAAGATTCATGTGTTGAAATGAGGACAGGGAGAGGTAACTCACTGATTATTGCCATGGGAAAAACATAGTTGACTTGGGGAAATTAACTGAATTTATTACTGATCAAAATCAGAGCAGATAATGAGAAATAAATCTTTAAAACACCTCCCTGCTACCTCTCCCTCCTTCCCAGGCTCTATCTCCTCACCTCAGTGGCCCAGGGAGACAGGGAATGGGGTTTATGGCCAGTTCACCACAGTTCCTGCTGCTGCTCAGGGATAGGAGTCCTTCCCTTGCTCTAGTGTGGGATTCATGGATTCAGCCCTCCATTAACTTCTCCAACATGAGTCCTTCCCATGAGCTATGAACATCACAAACTGCCACAGCATGGGTCAGTTTTCCATGGGGTGCAATCCTTCAGGCACAGCTCTGCTCTAGTGTGAGGCCCCTACAGGGTCACAGGTCCTTACCAGGAAATCTGCTCTAGTGTGAGCTCCTCTCTCCACAGGTCTGCAGGTCCCTGCCAGGAGCCTGCTCCAGCAGGAGCCTCCCACAGGTTCACAGCCTCCTCTCAGACATCCACCTGCTCCAGTGTGGGCTCCTCCAGGAGCTGCAGGTGGATCTCTGCTCTCCCATGGACCTCCAAGGGCTGCAGGGGCACAGCTGCTTCTCCATGGTCTGCACCACGGACTGCAGAGGACTCTCAGCTCCCATGCTCTAGAGTAACTCTGCCTCATCATTCTCCACTGTCCTTGGTGTCTGCAGATTTGCTCCTTTCTTGTATTCTCACCCTGCTCCTCTCTGGCCACAACTTTATCTGTGCAAAAATTTCTTTTCCTTCTTAAATATGTTATCACAGAGGTGTTACTGTCATTCCTGATTGGCCCAACCTTGGCAAGCAGTGGGTTTCTCTTGGAGCTGGCTGACACTGGCTTTCAGACATGGGGGAAGCTTCTAGCAGCTTCTCACAAAAGCCACTACTGTAACCTCCCTGCTATGAAAACCTGGCCACACAAACCCAATACACATGTTAATGCAAATAAATGAACGTGAAGAACTGATGGCAGCTGCTAAATCCTATCAAGGTGTTATTGCGTCTGAACATCTAAAAGTTCTGTGTTTTTACAAGTGGAAGAAAATAATACTGCCAGTGCATTTAGCCAAAGCCAGTGCACCATGAGAAGAAATGAAATGTAAGGTTTCTTGCTTGTCAGGTCATTTGGCTTCATAACAGTATTGGGTCCAGTTGGGTTGGCATTGCTGGAGGCCCTGTGACCTTTAGGCAAAACGGAGTGTTTACTGGGGGGATTAAATTGTGGTGGAGAACAAAGAACTGAACTTCCCCATGGCATGAAAAAAGAAGAGATTTAAATGAAGCAAGTATTCCTGCTTTCTTCTTCACTCCTAGAGACCTGTTCATTGCAATCAAGCCCCACAGTGAGCTATAGGGTTTGCACTGAGTTTCTGATTTACTGTGCTCTCCTTTGGGAGGCTTAGAAAAATAAAATCTTCTTTCTTACTATCATTAATATTAATCAAATAGGATAGAATGTCAGACTTTAGGCATGGGCAAGTGGCTTGGAAAGAGAAACTCCAGGTTTCGTGAATTCAGGTGTTCTGGTCTTTGGTTTTGGACCTCAGACATTGATACAAAGAGCAGAAAGGCAGTATGTCATTCCAGCTGGGTACCCTAGTTTTAGTCAGCTGGAAGAAAAATCCAAATAACTGAGTTATTAAAAGAGAATTAAAAGAGCTGTCTGGTCTGGTGTGCTACAGGAGAGCCTTGGTCTTGGTCTTTTTCTTTTCCCTTTGCAATGATAACTTCATGAAGCAGTGTCTTGTGAACAGCAGCAACATCTTGACCTTTACTGAGCTACCTCTGATCATTCATCTTCCCAGAGCCCTGATGTAGGTGCTGGTTATGGTCACCCTTAAGTGGCCCAAGATATCACTTGCAATCCTTGTATTGTCTTGCTTTTCCTTCAGACAGAAAAGTAATGATAGATATCCACCAGAATACTGCTTTGGGGGAGTAGGAAAAAGAGCAGAGTGAGATGTTTTGTGCTCTGCTGCCTTTGTACTATCCTTCATAGAGACTGAAAATGGGGCCTGGGTGCTTGGGTAAAGCCACATGGCAAAAATTTAACACAAATATTGGCAGCAGAATATTTGGAGCAACAACTAGGTGCTTACAAACATCACCTCAAGAAACCAACTGACACAATTGATTAAAACAGACACTAAAACTTGCAAGTTATAAACTCCAGCTATCTTTTTTTGTGCAAAGACAAAAATATTTTACCCAAAGACAAAAAAATACACTTAGCTTTACAGATAAATAAAGGCAAAGCTGAATTACTTCTTCTGGCTTTGCATCACAGAGTTGAATTTAGAGGAGCTCTAATTTCTGTATGTCAAGCCTTGTAGCTATGCACGTAATTACTGCCAGAATTGGAATAACCTCATTTCTGATCCACTTATGCAAATGTATACAAATATTATAACCACAAAAGTGTTTTTAGTTCAAAAATAAAAGAAGACACACATGTGACTATGGTACAATGGAACTGATTTATGCATGTTAATGTCCAGAGACCATCAACACACTGGGACTGTTATCAAATATCCTTAAGTTCCTGGATCAAATCAGTATAAAGATTATTTGAATAGTTCTTCTGTATCGTAGCATGCACATTTATAATGCTTCAGAATAATTAAAAAGCATGCAGTGTTCGATTCAAGTAGGAAAATGTTCATGCTTATCTACTTTGTAATAAAATGCACATGATAAAAAATGTTTTTTTAAAAAAACAGGGTAGGATCCTGGAACTGATAATTTATAGAGGTCTAAATGTTCTGCTACTCAAATGCAATGTATGGACAACTAGTATGTTGATGAGTAAAAAGGAGTCTCTTGTGATTATATGGCTATTTAGCATTAAAGATAAAATTAAAAAGAAGTAAAATCTATTTTCTTTTCAAGGTGAATTACCAAGCCACTAAAGAGACTGAATTTGAGACATTTTTGTACTTGCAAGCACAAATGATGTTATTATTAAATTTAATTTTAATCCTCAAAATTGTACTGTCAAAATATTTTAGACTTAACTCTTAGATATGCATACAAAAACCCCTAGCTTCCTAACTATTACTGATGAGGTGTTCCTGGACTGTGGAAAACACAGGCAGAAGAAGCTTCTCCTTAAGGAAACCTAATAAACTGAATTCTGACCTAAAATGTGAGACAGCTGATGCACTCAGAGACAACAGTTTTTTAGGTCATAGTGACTAAAATACTCAGTATCTGAGCTGAAAGAGTGGAGCTGCAATGATTGTTTACTAGCACGCAATCTCCTCTTAAATCATACCCAGCTTATTGGGGAAATACTTAAAAATAAATTAGACTACAATGGTTCTGGTATTGCAAGTTATATGTGAAATAATAAGAAACCTGGTCTTTTTGGGTAGGCATAACAAAAGAAAGCAAGAAAATAAATCTTAAGGAGGGCAGTTCTTCCCACAATAGCATTCCTACCAAAATCCCACAAATATAGAATATATTGTACTCAAACAACAAATAAATATTTCTTCCTCTGGGAGGAAATGAAATGGTTTCTTTTTTAATACAAGAAGCATGCTAAAGACCTTCAAGCTTTTAATTTTCTTTTCCCATTAACTCCCCAGGAAAGTCAAAGATACAGAAATAGAATCCACTGTAGAACTATTGTGAACCTTCTATTTGCATTAAAGGACTCTCCCAGTGCAATACTTGTTTTTAACTGTTTTTCTAAAAACTGTATTTACCATACCAGTGAGTTGAGAGCTCAAAAGAAGGCACTGGAGTAGATGGTGCAAATTCATGGGCTGTTGGTCCACGTCCCTTTGGTCAAAAATATGCCAAGATAGTTACAAACATCAGTGGACTATGGGAAGACCTGTAATAACTAGAAAACTTAACATTTATCTTTATTATGTTTGGGGGTGTGGGGTTTCTTCTGATTTTGATAGATGTGATCACACAGTTGTAGTCTGAACCCTTTATTTATTGTTACATAGCATGAGAGAAAAGCAGAGTGGACAATTCAGTAGACAGTGGACTACTACAACTCATTATTCAGTTCCAGCATGTTACTAGTGATAGCAGTTTGAATATTTGATGATTTTGCTCAACAAATATATTCCCATGTCTTATTTCAATTTACATAATATACTAATTAATTTTTCTAACTTTTGAAAAAGTAAGTGGATTTTCTTCTTTTTTAGGTTTTGCAAAGGCTTGACAGACTGAATTGTCCACTAGCCAAGGGGCATTTTTTGAGAATGTCAGAGAAAACAATATTTTCAATAGCAATGTGTTTTATTTATATACATACATTTAATGTCTGCCTATAATAATCAGCTTTTTTTTTGAGCAATATATGCCATCTATAAAGACAAAACAGGTTTTTAAATGTTGCTTAAAAAGAACATATGGATTTTGCTTGCCCCTCAGTTTTCCATTGGAGCTTTTGTTATGGGTTCTATTCAAAGCCAAGAAAAAGAAGAAGAAAAAGAAAAAGAAAAATAGAAAAAGAAAAAGAAAAATAGAAAAAGAAAAAGAAAAAGAAAAAGAAGAACAAGAAAAAGGAAAAGAAAAAGGAAAAGAAAAAGAAGAAAAAGGAAAAGGAAAAGAAAAAGGAAAAGGAAAAGGAAAAGAAAGGAAAAGGAAAAGAAAAAGGAAAAGAAAAAGAAAAAGAAGAAGAAAAAGAAAAAGAAGAAAAAGAAAAAGAGAAAAAAGAAAGAAAGAAAAGAAAAGAAAAGAAAAGAAAAGAAAAGAAAAGAAAAGAAAAGAAAAGAAAAGAAAAGAAAAGAAAAGAAAAGAAAAGAAAAGAAAAGAAAAGAAAAGAAAAGAAAAGAAAAGAAAAGAAAAGAAAAGAAAAGAAAAGAAAAGAAAAGAAGAAAAGAAAAGAAAAGATAAAAGAGAAAGAGAAAAAAGAAAGAAGAGAGAAGAGAAGAGAAGAGAAGAGAAGAGAAGAGAAGAGAAGAGAAGAGAAGAGAAGAGAAGAGAAGAGAAGAGAAGAGAAGAGAAGAGAAGAGAAGAGAAGAGAAGAGAAAGCACTGTCAATGTGAAATATTGGAGAACCACAAAAGATTATATGTTATTAAAAAGAATGAAATAGAACAAAGTATGTATGAATCACAGTTATGGCAACACAACATTTGCCTCTTTGCTCTTTCCCAAATTTATAACTAGCTGTGTGACCTTCTGTAATAGTTAGCCCCTGTACCCTCGAAAAACAGGACCATCATCCCCAAAAAGGTGGTACTTTCCTGGTGACTTCTCCCCAGACCTGGAACTTTAGTCCTTAAATACAAAGTTGCCTGTATTGCCTACTTCAGGACAAAGAAGTACAAAGTAAAATTTTATCACTTCAGACTATTGTTCAGAAATAATAATAGAGCTGAATTATGAGCTTATATAATCATGAGCTTATTATAAGCTTATAATGAGCTTTCTGAAATGTGTCATTCTCTGTAATCTTACCCAAAAAATATAGTTGGACTGGGTTGATTTTATTGAAAGAAAGGGAGAAGAAATGCATGTTGCTTACTATGGAAGGGTCAGGAATTGTTTTGTTTATACTCTCTTCTATAATGTTTTGCTTTGGCTTTAAACAACAAAGAGCCACCCCTAAGATATTTTCCAGTACTAAAGTTGCCCAAAATTATGTTGCAGTGTGTATAGGGCCAGAAAGACTATTGGATTGGAGAGGTTTTCACATAACCTAAAATAGTTTGGATATATTCAGACAGCAATGTGCAAAAGGGGTATTTCCCTTGTCATAACACTCCATGTCAGACTAGACCTTACATTTCCGTCTACACCACAAGAGGGAGGTGATACTTAAATGTGTGGTGCTTGAGGCACAGGAAGCAGCAGGAAAGTGAGTGGCTCCTTTTTTAGTATCGTGAAAGATTAGACATCCTCCTCTAGAGCATCCACAAAATTTCAAAGCATCATGTTTGGGCTGCAGAAGAAACTTAGAAATGCCTATCTATCAATTTATGTGTAAATTTGATGTCTCTTGAAACGTTGTTTATTGTTTTCCAGTAGGAATTTCCATAATCTTATGGCAGGGAAGATATATCGTGGGTATTTCTCAAGAGGTATGATAACATTTTCTTCCCATTAATGTATTTTTTGAGTAGAATGGGGATTACAGTACTCTAGTTGCACAGTAACTAAACCATCATTTTAAATTCTTCCAGTATGGACATGTAAGCACCAATGTCTTTCTGCACAGGTAGTTAGATAGTTCAGAAAATATAATTTGAACCTTTTTCATCATTACTGGACTTGAAAAGTAAAGACTTTTTGTTAGTAATATTTCCCTATCTGTTAGTTGTAGTTTGTGTGTAGAGGACAGCTTCTGCATAGAAAAGTAGCAATCATTTAAATAAACATTACTGAGAACTAGAACTATTGACTATTTACTGTGACAATTAATGTGCATCATAGGCATGATGATACGTTTTTGTGTAGAGACAAAATTTTCCTTTTATCTTGGCAATAATAAAATGGCTTAGCATTAGATGACATTTAAAGCACCATCTAATCTGTCAGACAAAGCACACTAACTCTACTGTCAGTGGCAGAATCTCTCCTCTTGTACTGTATGTGGATTATTCAGAATAATGTGAATGTTCCAATACTTAGGCTGGGAGACTGGACTGCTGGATTTTGTTATTGCTGCTGTCCCTGAGTGTTGGCAGTGTGGGAGTAATTGTAATAATATATTTGAATCTTAAATTTTATTCTTGATTATCTTATATGTTGGGCGCTTTAGAGAATTTTATTTGAGTCATAATTATTATTTTAGTAGTTTCATATCTTAGAAAACCTGATCACTTAGAGGAATTCAGAAAACCCCAGTCCATAAGTGAACGGTGACAATGCATTCTGCTGTTATCCCCAGTTATAGAACATCATCTGACTTGTGAGAAACACAAACCACGTTATAAGTGTGTAGGGGCACTAACTTGTATTTG